>NC_056522.1:192260340-192379941 GCF_019175285.1 Sceloporus undulatus | reverse complement strand
GGGTTAGTATCTGTTGGACCAGACCCTATTGGCCGGCCAGCTGTCTAAAACGGTCCAGTCTTGACTTTTTTATATACAAAGGTGCTGATAGTGATGCCTCAGTAGTAGCTCAGGTGTGAAGAGTGGCTGAAGAAGAACTGTTTTTTCAAGAGACTTTAATTCAAAACCCTTAAGTACCCGCACATCAACAAAGGTAAAATGAAGACATCAGCACATTAAAATGGTGATGCTACAGCTCATCAGATGAGTGTGCCATACTCAAGGGGCAGTGTGCAAGGGGATGTGCCTAGGGCCACAACAGTATGACCACTGACAAGAACTCCCTGTGCCTGCTTATAATCCTCTTCACTATTTCTCCCTTCACTATTTCACCTGCCCTTAGGCTTCCTCAAGGTCTGGATGTAGTGAAATAAGGACCAAGAAATGCCACTGCCTCCTTTCTCATTGGCTGTCTTCCAGACAAGCAGCAAAAATGAACAGGAGCAGGAGGAGCAGGAGATGGGTAGATAGTGCCAAGTGAGCTAGTAAAGTCATTAACAGCAGGGTTTCACATGGGCTGAATCTGCACAGCAGAAATAATGCAGTTTGGCATCACTTTATCAAAAGATTTCAAACTAATCATTGGAGACTTGAATGCGAAAGCTGGCAACAAATGAATATCAAAACAGTAGATGCAACTTTAGTACTAACTGAAATATTCCAACAAATATGGAAAATAAAGGGGTGGCCAACAGACTGGGAAGCCTTGATATACATACCAACCCCAGACCACGGTGGCTTGGTGGGGGCCCCCTTGGCCAGCAAGGCCCCAAAGTCGGCGGGGAGGGCATAGGAGTGATCCCTTGGGTCCCCCTCCTCCTGGACAGTCACAGGTCTCCAGGGCCCCTCTGGATCCTCCCCACCTCCTTGGAGAGTCCCCTGGTGGTCATATACATGGGGGACCTCCTGAGCCAGAAAGGCTCTAAAGGCAGCAGCCCACTCTGGTGGGAGATGGGTGCTTGCCTGGGGAGGGCGCGAAGGGGCCCCAGTACTCACAGCAACCAGTGGGGCCTGTGATGATCCATCCGATGGCACCTCGCCGGACCCCAACCCAAGATGGGCCGGGCGGGGGCGCGGGGCCTCGGCATCTGAGAGGGAAGATCCCTCCTCTGGCCGGGCTCCCTTGGGCTCCTCCAACCCCAGCTGAGAAGCCAGCTGAGCATCCGCCAGAGTCGGAGTGAGTGGCAGGGGTGAGGAGCCCACAGCTGCAGAAGGTTTCTTCATGGAGAAAAAGGGGGAAAAGGAATCCCAAAGGGAAAAAGTTTTTTAAAAGGTGAGGTCGTTCTGAGGAACGAAGGAGGTCCGCGTCCTGCTAGGAGATACAAAAGACTGCAGCAACTATAGGACAATAGCACTGTTCTCCATGCAAGCAACCTAATGCTCAAAATTATGCAGCATAGTCTCCAACCATATACATGGAGAAAGGAATTTCAGAGGTGCAAGCAGGATTCGCAAAAGGAAGGGGCGCTAGGGACCACATTGCAAACATGTGATGGCTAATGGAGCACACCAATGAATTCTAAACAAGAAGCAGTATGTGTTTTATAGACTGCAGCAAAGCATTTGATTGTATAGCTCACAAAAAGCTATGGAATATACTCAAAGACATGGGCATGCCACGACATCTGATAGTCCTAATGAGGCATCTGTGCCAAGGACAAGAGGCCACCGTTAGAAGAGAATTGGGAAAACAGAGTGTTTCCCAACAGGAAAAGGGGGCAGGCAAGGTTGCATCCTATCACCTTACTTATTTAACTTATATGCTGAAAACATCAAAAGAAAGGCAGAATTAGAATCAGAAAAAGAAGGAGTGAAGTTCTACATCCATCTTCACTTTCGTTTCCTTGTAGCAAACAGGCTGGAGGGCAGCAATTCTCTCACTGCGTCGAATTCTGCAAATTCAATAGATCAACATTGTCCACAAAAACTTTAGTATCTACCCTGCAGTTTTCATAAGAAGACAAGTGCCATTCAGAAAGGAAGGCAGAACTCCAACACTTAGACAAAACAGTTATTGTTATTTTTCTTCCACAAATCAATTTATATATTGCATTTGCTGCTAGAAAGTGTTGGACTGAAACAGTTCAAAGAGCCTAGTGTACCATTTCCTAGTTAGAGCAGAAATACTAAAAGGAGTCAGAAGGGATATTTTCCTAGTATTGTATGGTCTAGGCACCAGCTTTTTCCAGATTATTATTAAAGTGTGGCAGCAATCGCAATATGGGCAGCTGGTTCTTTAGGAATGAACCAGAGCTTGGACATAACATGCTGCAAATAACACAATGCAATTTGGCACCAGGCTCAATGCAATGGGATCTGTAATTTTGCGAGAGATTTAGCCTTCTTCCTCAGCTCAGAACAAGCTGCAAATCCCAGAATTCCACAGGATGGAGCCAGGACAGATAAAGCAGTGCCAACCTGCATTTATTCTGCAGCAAGGCAGCAGCCTAGGTTTGATTACCATTGCAACTGACCAAAGAATACCATCACTCCTGTTTTAGTGCAAATGTCACCTTTTTGTTACTTTTACCATGATGGAGGCTGGTGGAGGAGACATATCTCATGGTTCAAGTACTGGCTGATGGTGTGCCTCCTGCGGCCTCCGTCCATTCAGATGGAATTGGAGGGAGGGGTGTAACTAAAGATAACTATTTTAGTTACTTCTAAGGAAAGGGAAAGAGAGGTTGAGTATCCCTTCTCTGGGATTCTAAAATCTGAAATCCTCCAGATGGGTGGCTGAGATAAGGACACCTTTACTTTCTTCCTTTCTTAAAATAGATTTTATTAAACACAGCCATACCAAACAAACAAACAAAGAATATAAAAAATAAACACATAATTATAAGTTACATTTGCATTCAATATTTCTTCTTTGCATTTGGTTCTTCCTTTTATCCTAAGGTTCTTATTTACCTTACTAACTTCCTAAATACATTCAAAATAAGTGGATTGCTTACAATATACTTGTTTGTCTTGCACTTTTTCCTTCGTAAAGGTTTGAAACAAAAAATTTGCTACCTGTCCAAGATAGATAGATAGATAGATAGATAGATAGATAGAATGAGATACTCATGACACCTTTACTTTCTGATGGTTCAATGTACAAAAACTTGGTTTCATGCATAAAACTATTTTTAACATGATGTATAAAATTACCTTCAGTCGATGTGTATAAGATGCACATGAAAAATAAGTGAATTTCATGTTTAGACTTGGGTCCCATTTCCATGATATCTCATTATGTATATGGAAATATTCCAAAATCTAATAATAATAATAATAATAATAAAGTAGATGCAACTTTAGTACTAACGTGAAATATTCCAACAAATATGGAAATAAAGGGGTGGCAAACAGACTGGGAAGCCTTGATATACATACCAACCCAGACCACGGTGGCTTGGTGGGGGCCCCCTTGGCCAGCAAGGCCCCAAAGTCGGCGGGAGGGCATAGGAGTGATTCCCGTGGTCCAGTATCTGTTGGACCAGACCCTATTGGCCGGCCAGCTGTCTAGAACGGTCCAGTCTTGACTTTTTTATATACAGAGGTGCTGATAGTGATGCCTCAGTAGTAGCTCAGGTGTGAAGAGTGGCTGAAGATGAGCTGTTTTTTCAAGAGACTTTAATTTAAAACCCTAAGTACCCGCACATCAACAAAGGTAAAATGAAGACATCAGCACTTTAAAATGGTGATGCTACAGCTCATCGGATGAGTGTGCCATACTCAAGAGGCAGTGTGCAAGGGGATGTGCCTAGGGCCACAACAGTATGACCACTGACAAGAACTCCCTGTGCCTGCTTATGATCCTCTTCACTATTTCACCCTTCACTATTTCACCTGCCCTTAGGCTTCCTCAAGGTCTGGATGTAGTGAAATAAGGACCAAGAAATGCCACTGCCTCAGCAAAATGAACAGGAGCAGGAGCAGGAGATGGGTAGATAGTGCCAAGTGAGCTAGTAAAGTCATTAACCGCAGGGTTTCACTTGGGCTGAATCTGCACAGCAGAAATAATGCACTTTGACATCACTTTAACTGCCATGGCCCAATGATGTGGAATTATCACAAACTAATCACTGGAGACTTGAATGCTGAAGTTGGCAACAAAGAAGTATCAAAACCAGTAGGAAGATTAGGATTAGGAACAAGAATGAAAACAGGAAAACGTCAAATAGAATTTTGTGAGGCCAACAATCTATTCATTGCAAATACCTACTTCATACAACCAGATAGGAGACTATACACCTTGCCATCACCAGATGGTAAACACAAAAAACAGATAGACTACAAAATTGAAAGTAGAAGAGGGAGAAGCTTTATTCTTGTGGCCAAAACCAGGGCAGGAGCTTACTGTGGCACAGACCATGAACTGCACATAACAAAAACCAGAGTTAAGCTGAAGAAGAAAGCAAAAACCATCCTTATACCAAAATATGACCTGAATAACATTTCAGATGAATTTACGGATAATGTAAGAAACAGATTTGAACTATTGAGTATAATCAACCGGGAACCTGAAGAACTGTGGACAGAAGTCAAAGACATAATTAAGGATGAATGCAAGAAAACACTAACAGTGGCTAAAAAGAAAGATAAGAAACAATGGTTGACAGATGAAACACTCCATGCAATAAAAGAAAAACAAAAGTAAAGGGAGATAGGAACAAAGTATGAACACAACTGTCCAATATCTGACATACAGGGATAAAGAGAAATACTACAATGATCAATGCAGAGAAATAGAAGAAAACAACAAAAAGAGAAGATTGAGAGACCTCTCTCTCTATAAAAAAAATCTGAAAAAATTAAAGCCAAATTCAAACCGAGGGCAGGGATGCTCTATGGAGAAAAAAGAACTTTACACAGGAACAGGAAGGGGAAAAAAGACATTGGAGGCAATACACAGAAGAGATGAGGAAATTAGTGACATTTGGAATGAGGAGCCATATGAAGATGAGCCCCAAATTCTAAGAAGTGAAGTAGAATCTGCAATAAAGGAAATGGGAAAAAATAAATCACTGGGAACAGATGATATCCTAATTGAACTGCTACAGTGCCTACAGACAGATGCAACTTTAGTACTAACTGAAATATCCCAACAAATATGGAAAACAAAGGGGTGGCCAACAGACTGGGAAGACTTGATATACACACCAATCCACAAGAAAGGAGATACAAAAGACCGCAGCAACTATAGGACAATAGCACTGTTCTCCATGCAAGCAAAACAATGCTCAAAATTCTACAGCATAGACTCCAACCATATACATGGAGAAAGGAATTCCAGAGGTGCAAGCAGGATTCGCAAAAGGAAGGGGCACTAACGACCACATTGCAAACATGTGATGGCTAATGGAGCGCACCAAAGAATGCTAAAAAAGAATCAGTATGTGTTTTATCAACTACAGCAAAGCATTTGATTGGAGAGCTCACTAAAAGCTATGGAATGTAGTCAAAGACATGGGCATGCCACTCCATCTGATAGTCCTAAGGAGGCATCTGTGCCAAGGACAAGAGGCCTCCATCAGAAGAGAATTGGGGGAAACAGAGTGGTTCCCAACAGGAAAAGGGGGGCAGGCAAGGTTGCATCCTATCACCTTACTTATTTAACTTATATGCTGAAAACATCACAAGAAAGGCAGAATTAGAATCAGAAAAAGGAGGAGTGAAGATAGGAGGAAGCATCATTAACAACCTAAGCTATGCAGATGACACTATAATGTTATTGTAACAGTTAATAAGGAAGATCAAAAATGAAAGTGCAAAGGCAGATCTGTTGCTGAACATAAAGAAAACAAAAATAACAACCACAGAAGAAATACACAAACTCAATCTAGACAATGAGGAAATTGAAATAGTTAAAGAATTCCCATATCTAAGATCAAACATTGACCAGAATGGAGACTGCAGTCAAGAATGAAGAAAAAGACTAGGAATGGGAAGGGACGCTATGAAAGAACTGGAAAAGATACTGAAGAGCAAAGACATACAACTGAGCACTAAAGTGAGAATCATTCAGACCATTGTATTCCCAGTTACCATGTACGGATGTGAGAACTGGACAGTGAAGGAAGCAGACAGAAAGAAAATCAACTGATTTGAAATATGGTGCTGGAGAGGAATACTTAGCATACCTGGTGGCACACTGGTTAAATGCCTGTACTGCAGCCACTCACTCAAAACAACAAGGTTGCGAGTTCAATACCAGCAAAAGGGGGCTCAAGCTTGACTCAGGCTTGCATCCTTCCGAGGAGGTCACTAAAATGAGTACCCAGATTGTGGGGGGCAATTAGCTTACACTTCGTAAACTGCTTAGACACGGCTAGTTCAGTATGAAGCGGTATATAAATGAAGCTGTTTGATACCATGGACTGCCAAGAAGACAAACAAATGGGTTCTTGAACAGGTCAGACCAGGGGCTCTCCTTGGAAGCAAAGATGATCAAGTTGAAACTATCGTACTTTGGCCACATAATGAGCAGGCATGGATCGCTAGAAAAAACAATAATGCTAGGAAAGGTGGAGAGTAGAAGAAAGAGAAGAAGACCACAGACCAGATGGATAGACTCAACCAGGGAGGTTGTGGGCAAGGATTTGCAGAATCAGGGCAGGGCAGTGGTGGATAAGGACTCTTGGAGATGTCTCATCCATGGGGTTGCCATGAGCTGGAACCGACTCGAGGGCAGTTAAGAACAATAACGTTTTGTGAGATATTTAGCCTTTTTTTTGTCAGAGAGTTCTGCTGCCACTACAAACCCCAGGATTCCATAGCACTGAGTCATGGCAATTAAAGTGGTGCCAAACTGCATTATTTCTGCTTTGGAGATGCAGCCTACATCACCCAAGGGACACAAATAAACTGGACCTATATATGATTGATGGCTGGTAAGTGCCATCTCTTTAAGCAACCCAGAGGTTGCCCAGCCTTCTTGACTAATTCCAAAGGGCCGTGGAATGATCCTTCACTATAGTATAAATGTTGAAAAATAATTAGAAATAAAGAAGTTGGTAAAAGAAGAAGTTAAAATTTATTTTAGAAATATGTATGTATAAATTCATTGTCTTTTTGTATTATACCACCTTCTGTATTATGTTACTTAAACAAAACCTAATTAATTATTGTAAGAGATGAAAAGAGGAAGTAATAATGGAAAAATCATTACATGGGAATGTAGGATCGATAAAAGATGTGACAAATATACAAGAAAACACAATGGAAAGATGGGAGGATAGGAGGTCATGCTGTTTGTTGTTTGTTTATATATTATTATTAATTTGGTTTGTTTTTGTGGTGTTGTGGTTGCTTCTGTTATTGTTTCATTTTTTCATTTCTTCTTTTGTTAAATGGTTTTATGTGTTGTGTTATGAGTAATAGTATATGTAAGGTTTTGAGTAGAGATTTTGTGTAGAGATTTTAACGTTGTAATTCAATTATTTATATTGATAAAATTTATATGTATATAAAAAAGAAAGGTACCCTTGAGAAGGCACCTGTACATGAAGCAACGTTATGGATCCCCATATGCTCTAAAACAGGATGGGAAATTTGTGGCCCTCCACATGGCACTGGGCAGTAAATCCCATCAGCCTTCACCATGGGCTGTACTGGTTGGTACTGAGGGATGCTGTAGTCCAACAGCTTGCAAAGAATCCTCTCCCAGGCGTTCTGCAAGATTTCTTTGTTTTTCCTGAAGAACTGAAGTTGACCAGAAGTCTAGGGTGATGAATACACAAAATAAAGCTGCTTTGGGTCACTTTGCAGATATGTTGTTTAAATGAGACACACATCTTAAGAGGCCAGAAGCTGTGCCAAAGCTGTGCTCCAGTCCTTAGGACTAGAGCGTGGCTTTGGCATGGCTTCTGGCCTCTTAGGACACATGCATCATTTAAATAGCATACCCCCAAAGTGACCCAAACCAGCTTTATTTTGGTCTGTCTGTTCAGGCCCTAGACAAACATTGCAGGCAGAAATTATTGCAGAGCAAGTGGGAGGAAAAATCCCTACACAAATAAGTTCTACATCCATTGAAATGAAAGCAATGCGGCAAAAGCACATTATTTTTACATAAACCAGGTTAATGAATTATCTCCTGTACCTCTTTAGTCTTGATTCCTTGTAGCAAACAGGCTCGAGGGCAGCTATTCGTTCGCTGCGGCGAAGCATTCTGCAAATGCAATAGATCAACATTGTCCATAAAAACTTTAGTATCTACCCTGCAGTTTTCATAAGAAGACTAAGTGCCATTCAGAAAGGAAGGCAGAACTCCAACACTTAGACAAAACAGTTATTCTTATTTTCTTCCACAGATCAATTTATATATTGCATTTGATGCTAGAAAGTGTTGGACTGAAACAGCTCAAAGAGCCTAGTCTACCATTTCCTAGTTAGAGCAGAAATAACAAAAGGAGTCAGAAGGGATATTTTTCTAGTATTGTATGCTCTAGGCACCAGCTTTTTCCAGATTATTAAAGTGTGGCAGCAATCACAGTATGGGCAGCTGGTTCTTTAGGAATGAACCAGAGCTTGGAAATGACATGTTGCAAATAACACATTTCATGTAATTTGCCCATTTTCTCAATAATGAAGGTGTAACTAAAGCTGTATCTACACTGTAGAACCAATGCAAATTGGCACCACTTTAAGTGACACGGCTCAATGCAATGAGATCTGTAATTTTGCGAGAGATTTAGCCTTCTTCCTCAGCCCAGAACAAGCTGCAAATCCCAGAATTCCACAGGATGGAGCCAGGGCAGATAAAGCAGTGCCAACCTGCATTTATTCTGCAGCGTGGCAGCAGCCTAGGTTTGATTACCATTACAACTGACCAAAGAATACCATCACTCCTGTTTCAGTGCAAATGTCACCTTTTTGTTACTTTTACCATGATGGAGGCTGGTGGAGAAACATATCTCATGGTTCAAGTACTGGCTGATGGTGTGCCTCCTGCGGCCTCCTTCCATTCAGATGGAATTGGAGGGAGGGGTGTAACTAAAGATAACTATTTTAGTTACTTCTAAGGAAAGGGAAAGAGAGGTTGAGTATCCCTTCTCTGGGATTCTAACATCTGAAATCCTCCAGATGGGTGGCTGAGATAAGGACACCTTTACTTTCTTTCTTTTTTAAATAAATTTCATTAAACACAGCCATACCAAACAAACAAACAAAGAATATAAACATATAGGTAAACAATACAAACAAGCCATACCTGACTATGAGCTGCAAAGGGACATACGACTGGAAACTACTGCCTGAGTCCCACTCTCTTCAGTCAAATATATACTTTTGTCACCCTGAATGATCTCATAATGAACTTTTACATGAGGTCCCTCACATGAGGGGGGTCACTCAGGAGCCCTAGAGGAGCTGTGTATCACACTGCCCCCCTGCTTCATGGAGTAGGGCAAAACTATTCCAGTTTGACCTTCCCGTTTACATATATCTGCAATTCATATTACAGCTTTTTCATTTAAGCTTTCAGTAAACTTCTATTTCCATTCTTTCCTTGAATACATTAAAGTAACTCTGGGGGGAAAGGGGGGGGGGAGGATAAAATAAAAACTGCATAACTGTAGGGCATCTTCTGGGGGACTTTAACTATATTTCAGGGTTGTATAATTTCTTCTCCAGGTCCACAAAGGTTATCCTCAGATCACCTTCCCCTATGAAATTCTATCTGACATTGGCCAGTGTTATTTCTGCATGGATATCTATTATTCATTTAAGGTTGTTCATCTGTATCCACAAATTCTTTATCATGTAGAAGGGCCGGCGCCATCTTGTACGGACGGAGTCCGTACTAGGCCATGGGGCGTCTATAAGAGACGCCCCTTTTTTAAAATGGGACGTCCTCCGGACGTCCCAAAGGGCTGTTTAGAAAGCCCCAATGTTAAGCAGACCTTATTGGGTCTGAGATTTATCGTGAGGGAATGAAACCTGTATCATCATTCTTATTATTTGTTGCAATACATTTATTGAGCCCCTTCCTTGATGGCCTTCTGCCGACAGTTGAAGACCTTCCTCTTCAGACAGGCTTTCAAAACAGAAAGCTTTTAAGGAATGGCCTGGGGTACTATATTGTTATAATGTATTTTAAACATTTTTATCTTTTTAAAATATTTGATATTTTAACATGTAATTTGTTTTAATTATTGTAGTACGTTAATTCTGTTTTAATGTACTATTTGATATGTTTTTAATTGTATTGTTTTTTAATGTTGTAAGCTGCCCTGAGTCCTAGTCTTGGGAGAAGGGCAGGATATGGACAGGTTGCATACCTGTAATGGTATTTCTTTGAGTGGTCATCTGCGAATACATACAAGTGGGTTGTACTGCGCCTGCACAGTGCTGCTCAGAAACCTTCTGGAATCACTTGGCAAAGTTAACTTTGCAACTTTTTGGCGGTAGCTCCACCCATTCCCTTTAAGTCCCCTGCATTCCTGCTCTTTCTTCAGTTCCGAAATTTACGCCGCGGAAGCAACATGAGAATGAGCCAATGAAGAGCAGGACATTGAGGGGAGGACAGGCAGGATTTGTATGTATTCGCAGATGACTACTCGAAGAAATAACGTTACGGGTAAGCAACCTGTCCTTCGTGGTCTCTGCGAATCATACAAATGGGTTGAGACTGACAAGCTTCGGTCAGTGGCAGAGGGAGTGTCATGACAGCAAGTAAGGTTCAAATAAAACTGTGTTTATTAATCACAATAAAAAATTCTTTGAACCCAAAAACTGTGTCAGTTGTTTCTAGTACAGTGGTACCCCGGGATACGAAATCACCGCGTTACGAAATTTCCGGGATACGAAAAAATTACATAGAAAAAAACTGTTCCGGGTTACGTTTTTTTTTCCGGCTTATGAAAAAAATTTTGGTGCTTTTCGGTGCTTTTTCGCACGAAATCGCGGCTTTCTAGCGCTAGCGGCTATGGCTTTTTCGGGTTGCGAAATCTTTCGGGTTACGAACGGCGCCGCGGAACGAATTAAATTCGTAACCCGGGGTACCACTGTACTTCAATAAATAGTACTTCAACCTGTTCAGGTCTTAAGGCACATAAACAACACTTTAGGTCATACAAGACCTATGTAAACCATGGGAATGCTGTAAACCAAGCCAATTCTGGCAAAAAGACATTCCTTAAAATACATGAAACAAATGGAAATGCAGTGCAATCAATGTAAACATGAAACCAACACTGCCCTCCCAAAGGCTGCATCCCATTTGGCCCTGGTGTCCAGCCTATAAAGTTTGATGAAAGTCAAGGGCTGGGACCAAACAGTAACCTTGCAGCCATCCTCCAAGGGGACCCCAGTCAGAAAGGCAGAGGATGTTACTAATGCCCTAGTTGCATGGGACCGAACCCTGGCCGGGAGAGGTCTACCCAATAGTTCATAGCAGAGGTGGATGGTACCAGTCATCCATTTTGAAAACCTCTGCGCAGACACAGGCAGTCCCTTTTTTGGTTCCAAGTAGCACTGGAAAAGTCTCTCAGAACGGTTTGAATCTACAGTTCTGTCCAAATAGAAGCCCTCCAAACGTCCAAGGTGTGCAGGCTGCAGGCTGCGTTAGTGATAGGGTTTGAGGCCAGGGTCGGTAAAACAATGTCCTGACACATGTGAATGGCAGACACCACCTTCGGTAAAAAGGTAATGTCGGTATGGAGGACAACCTTTTCCTTATGGAACCTAAGGAAAGGCCGGTCCCTCTGCAAGGCACAGGGTTCACCCGCATAGCGAGCAGAAGTGATGGCCACAAGGATGGTTGTCTTCGAAGTCAAGAGTCGCAAATCAGTTGTGGCCATGGGTTCAAAGGGCTTGGATTGCAGAGCAGATAGCACAGCGTCCAAGCTCCAAGCGGCGGAGGGTACCAAAACCGGAGGGTGAAGTTTGTTGCAACCCTTCAGGAAACTCTTCACCAGAGGGTCCCTGAAAAAAGAAGGTTTGCCATCAAATTGGAAATGGGAGCAGATGGCAGAAAGATAGCACTTGATGGAAGTGAGGCACAGCCCTGAATCCAAGAGCGCCATCAGAAACTCCAGCACCACTGGTGCTGTCACTCGGGATGAAGAAAAGCTTCTCGCAGAGAGGAAATCCAAGAACTTTTTCCATTTGGAAGCGTAGGATTTCTTGGTGGCCAGCTTTTGGGCAGCCAAAATCACCATCCGTACCGAGGGAGGTAGCAAGTGTAGGTATGGAGACTCCACGCCACCATCGGTAGGTTGTCAAAGTTCGGGTGTCGAACCCGACCATTCTGGAGAGTGAGGTGGTCCTGATGGAACTTGAGACGGAGAAAGTCTCTCTGCTTGGAGAGGTGGAGCAGGGATGGAAATCACAGCTGTCTGGGCCACCAGGGAGTGATCAGGATGGCATCCGAGCAGTCCCTCATCATCTTGGAGACCACTCTGGTGATCAGAGGAAACAGGGGAAGGTGTAGAGCATCTCTCCTGACCAAGAGAAGCCGAACGTTTCTCTGAGGCCGTTTTTGTTGTGCGCTTGGGAGCACAACTGGGGACAGTGGCTGTTGAGAGTGGTCGCAAAGAGGTCGATCTGGGGAGTTCCTACCGACTGAAGAGGTTGTGGACCATCTCGGGGTGGAGTCTCCACTCATGACAGATGGTGGAAGACCTGCTGAGCTGGTCAGCCAAGTCATTCTCCTCTCCTGGCAAGTGGATTGCTTGGAGCAGAATCCCTCTCGGGATGCACCATTCCCGGATCTGGAGTGTGATGTCTAGCAGGGTCTGTGATTTGGTGCCACTTTGCTTGTTGAGGACTGTGGTGTTGTCTGTCAACAGCAGCACTACTTTGCCAGAGAGGCTCATCTCGAATGCTTTCAAGGCCTTTTCCACCACCAACATTTCGAGGGCGTTGATGTGGAGAGACTGTTCATCCGGGGACCACTTGTCCTTGATGAGGAGTCCTGGCATGTGGGCGCCCCATCCTTCCATCAAAGCGTCCATGGTCAGAGTGACCTGAGGCTGAGGAGGAGAAAAAGGTATGCTGGCGCAGATGTTCCAGGAGTCGAGCCACCAATGGAGGGAGCAAGCGACAGGTCTCGGGACAGTGAGCCACTTGGGGGGAAGGTCCGTCACTGAGTTGAAGGTAGACAGGAACCATGATTGGAGGGGCCTAAACCGAACGTCGTGGAAGCCATGTGTCCCAGTACTACCTGGACATCCCTGGCCCTCACTCGCCTGTGGGCGAGGCAAATCCTGACCAAGGAGCAGAGAGCGTGGAAACAGTCCTGAGGGAGATAAGTGACACAGTCTTCAGAGTCGAAGACGGTGCCGATGAACTTGATTTGTTTGGCTGGAGTGAGATGAGATTTCTCCAAGTTCACTATGAGCCTGAGGGATGAGAGGAGTGACAAGGTGAAGCCAACATCTCTTTGCAACTCGTCCATGGAAGGGGCTGCGAGGAGCCAGTCGTCCAGGTACGGGAAGACTCTGGAGCCTTGCTGGTGTAGGTAGGCCATGATTGGAGCCATGCACTTGGTGAAGACTCTTGGAGCTGTGGAGAGGCTGAAGGGGAGGACACTGTAGTGGTACATGTCGAGACCAATGGCAAACAATAGGAACCTCCGGTGACTCTCTCGAATCCCCACGTGGAAGTAGGCGTCCTTCAGGTCGACCAACATGAACCACAGGCCCTGGTGCAACAAGGGCAGAATAGAGGCGAGGGTTACCATGCGGAATCAACGGTAGACCAAGTAGGAGTTGAGGGACCTCAGGTCTAAAATTGGTCTAATGCCCCCATTCACCTTGGGGACTGTAAAGTATCTGGAGAAGAAACATCTAGGGGCTTCAGAGGGTTCAACAGGTGAGATTGCACCCTCAGTCAAAAGAGTGCATACTTCGTTGAAAAGAGTGCGTACTTCGTCCTTTGCACCCTGCGAGGCTTTGTGTATATGCTCAAAGCCGCATATAGCGTGCCTGCATATAATGTGGGCGCACTGTACAAGGAAATATGTACTTGTGTGACAATATGAAGTAGCAAAAAAGAAAAAGTGGGCAGTGGCATTGATAGTATAGTTTCCACTATGCAGTACTGAGTGAGGTGTCAATAAAAGACACTGTCATTATGAGAACATTTTAATTCTGTTCATCAGTTGATCATCTACTCTTAAAGAAGAAACAGAATCTGTATTATGGGATCAAAAAGTGTAGTATATTTTATTAAATTGGTATATGCTTATAAAAATTAGTCAAAGACAAATAAGACATACTAGTGTAGCAAATAAGTTGAAGGATTTCGTATGAAGGAGTAGACCCTGTTTGAGTAATAGATAGGTTTTGAATGAAATGGGATTACTGAATTCAGAATATGTTTCGTATGCTACTGAAATGATCCAGTGTAACTAGCGAGAACCACTTTGCTAATCAGCGGAGGACACTTAAATGAAAGTGTTCTTAAGAATGACAAGAGCAAGACAAGTGGGATCAGTTTTTCTTTATTTAGCTCAGACCTAAACACAGCATTAAAAAAAAAACACCAGAATTTAAACAGCCCTTTTAGGTCCAACAATACATTAAATGCTAGTAAACTTACAGTAAATAAACTACTGGTTTTCAAACAAATCTTAGTTACTATTACTAGTGCAACCTTACAGGAAAGTTATTTGACCTTTCCCATATGTGCAAAATATTCAAGTTTAACAGATGCTATTTAGTTGTATGCTTTCAAGTTGTTTCTGACTTATGACAAGCTTAAGTCAAGCCCATGACAGGGCTTTATCAACAAGATATTTTCAGAGTAGGTTTACCACTACTCTGTAAGTGTGAAAGAGTCTGACTTGCCCAGAGACAACCAGTAGCTTCCATGGCTGGGTAGGAATTCAAATCCTGATATCCTGGGTTTGAATTCTCCTGGATTTGAATTCCCACTACACCATGTTTGCTTTTATCAGGTCCTTAGACCCTTCACCTGAAAGGTGAAAAGCAACTGGGTGGAACACAAATGAGATTTGATTTGTCCCACATTCAATTCGTGAGAATTTTATTTGAAGTCAAAGTAGTCCACCAAGACAACATGATCTGTGTAATACATTCTAACTATGAAAAACCTAAGGCCTTTTATTTGGATACAGCATACTAGAATCTGTTCTAACCTATATTAAAAAAACTACATCTTAAATAGTATTCAAACAGTGTTATGAAGATTTATTATATATATATACACACACACGTTTGAACTGTTGCTGAGCTGATAACTGTAAAGTATTGCAAACCTTTACTTTTTGATGTTAATAACAGTACTGGAATGTGTATGTCAACTTCTGCCTTCTCACTTTAATCCTCCCCCCCCCTTTACTGTAAGTTACAGAACACTTTAATCTATTGGGTGTTTTCCAAGGGGCTTGACTAATACAGGTTTAGGATGCAATATAGTTTTGCCATTCTCTTAGCTTCCTTCATTTAGTGATGTGAGACGTACTCTTACTTAGGAATAGTTCTCCTTGAACACAGTGCTCCTCAGAAATATATGTAAATATTTCTTCCTACTTAAGTATTTGTAATCAGAACAGAAGGTGTTCTGTTTTAAGCTGATGAGAAGGACAGGTTGCTTACCTGTAACAGTATTTCTTCGAGTGGTCATCTGCGAATACATACAAATGGGTTTCACTGCGCCTGCGCAGTGCTGCTCGGAACCTACTGGAATCACTGGGCAGAGTTTACTCTGCAACATATTGAAACTTTTTGGCGGTAACTCCGCCCACCCGTTATAAGGCCCCTGCCTTCCCGCTCTTTTCCCCAGTTCCGCAATTTTTCCGCCAAGCAGGCGATGGAAAGAGCCAATGTGAGCAGGACACTGAGGGGACGGATGGGTGGGATTTGTATGTATTCGCAGATGACCACTCGAAGAAATACTGTTACAGGTAAGCAACCTGTCCTTCTTCTTCGTGGTCTCTGCGAATCATACAAATGGGTTTAGACTGACAAGCTAAGGTATGCGGCGGAGGGAGTGTCCTGAGACCATAGCTATGGTAAACCAAAGGTATATTTATTACAATAAACACCTTGAACCATAAGAGTCAGTCTTTTTGTGAGCCTGTTTGGAGGGGGAGCGTTTCCTCTCCTTTGCCCTTGGAGGGTCGGTGGTGGGCCGATCCTTGGAGGGCTTGGCCTTTTTAGGGGCTGGATCACGACCATCCTTGTCGTGGTGCCTCTTCTTCCCAGACCTGGGAGTCTCCTCCGATGGGAAGAATGGGTTGTCCGGGAGGTCCAGGAGGACAGCAGCCGCTGTCGACGACGAAGGCCTCGGGGACCGTGTCCCTTGCACCGGTTCGGTGCGCTCCCTGGGCATCGCATGGTGCGATCCCTTGGATGCCTTGGAGGACGAAGGCGAGGCGAGATGGACCTCTGGTTCAGTAGCCTCCTTCGAACGGGAGCCCTCCGGTCCCTCCTTCGGCTTGGAGGCCCGCTCGGTACCCTCAGGCCCCGATGACTTATGGGGGCACTTGGAGGGTTTGTCGGTGGCACTGGGCGGTTTGGAGCCACGGGCCACATCGGAGGTGGTGGAAGGGGTCCCGGCCGGGACACACACCACACTGGGGACGGCGGCTCTCCCCGATCCCACGCTGGAGACACTCGCCCGAGATGACAAAGCGGGGGGCGCCATAGGTGGGAGAGAAGAGGCTCGCGAACCTCTCTCCTGCAACTTCCCCAAGGCAATCGCCGAAGTAAGCCGGGACTCACGGTTCTTGCGCGCCTGAGAGGACAGGGATCTGCAGAGCGGGCAAGCCTTCGGGTCGTGGTTTGGACCCAGGCACAGCAGGCAGGTGGAGTGCGGGTCCTGAACGGGCATCTTGCCCTTGCAAATGTCGCACTTCTTGAAAGCCGCAGGCATTTCCGAAGTCGTCAAGCCGATGGGGAGATCCGAAAACAAGGTCAACAGTCCGAAGGTCCGAAGTTACCAGTGGGCGGGAGACAAAGAATGGTCAAGATACAGTCCGAGGTCAAAAAACGAAAGTGATTCCAAGCAAGCAAAGCAAGCGAAAGTTCCTCTGAAGCAGCTAGTGCGGCGGAAAAAAGGAACTGGGGAAAAGAGCGGGAAGGCAGGGGCCTTATAACGGGTGGGCGGAGTTACCGCCAAAAAGTTTCAATATGTTGCAGAGTAAACTCTGCCCAGTGATTCCAGTAGGTTCCGAGCAGCACTGCGCAGGCGCAGTGAAACCCATTTGTATGATTTGCAGAGACCACGAAGAAGAAGTGGTGTATTTCAATAGTAGCAGTTATTCAGGTCTTGATCTTACTTTATTCTCAAAGTAAACAAAGGTGAGGTTGATACCAAACAGAGGACCACAAAAAGACATTTTGTGGAAGCTAGAGTCTGGGGTTCCAATCGTTCTCAATGATCAGGTACAGTAGGGGCTAGAGGTTTTTTAAATGTGTAGGACCCGGGGTAGGGACCATTGAACTAAACAGTGGTAAGATGAAGAGACCAGTAGCCTGACATAGACCTGGCATATCACATGCTAATATGCAGGGTTGGTTTTATTAACAATTCAAATGGGAGGGAGGGCTGAGAATGAACTGGAACACTCATTAAGAGGAGATGTAGCTTTTTCTGTGGTACTGAGGTACTCTCTACAGGTACCATTTGCACTGAGAAGATATCACATTGGTTAAATTTCTCACATGGTTGCTCTGATCCCAATAATTATCCCAACCCTAATCAGCTGGTGTATTTCACATTTTACTGTGCAATAGATACAAGTTTATAGTTGTCATCTTGATTAGCCTGAAGTATAAGACAAGTTCACATGACTCATGAAAAGTGAATGAAGGTGTCAGGCTAAAATGTGGTCATGATCTTTAGACACAGAGAGTGTATTGCCTAACAGTCTCATAGCACCACTCCAATGACTTTTATGTATGAATTTTATATTATTGAGTGCCGGAGTCAAACACAGTGTGAGGTTAAACCAGAAACTTGAAAAGGACACAAGATCTTTAGGTACAGCTTTATTTTTAAATTTTATGAAATCTAAAAAAGCCTGTTTTTACAAAAAATATTACTGTATTTTATTTCAACACTCTGGAGAAAGTGGTATGTTTTTTCAGGGGAGAAGAAGCCAGTACCCATCTGCAGTTATTTCTTGTCCATTTGTCAAAGATGCTTGCTGAAATCATTATCAGTGGCTTATAGTACTGTTCTAGGAGCAATAAAGTAGACTAATTCAAACTGAACCCTTCATTACACACTACACAAATGGAGTCTTCTATGGGCACAAATTTAGAGCGAAATAGAAGTACAAGGTTTTCATAAACTGCCAATGTATATAAAAATGTAAATTCTATTTTTACATGTCACTGAAATATATACAAGTCCCTCTAATCAAGTTTCTGATCACATACAAGTGACCTGAGTGACTCCATCTTCTTGGTCAAACTGTCCATCATCCAGTTCCCTTAACATGCCATCACTTCTGCTGAATCCATGGAAGCTTCCATATTGGGCAGATTCATCCTTAGCCCAGCATTGTGTAGGTGATGACAGAAGAAACTCATCTGTGGGGTGTGTGTTTTGTGCAGGTGTGGAAGTAGTAGTGTCTAATCCAACACTTCTGCTTGAAACTTTGCCTTTTTCTCCTCTGACTTGCCTGGTGTTTTTCTTCTGAAATAAAAATGGTACTCTGAATTAGAAAGTTGTTAAACTGCAGAAAATTTATTCACAGGGACAAGGATCTGATGAAACATGAGCTGAATTTCAGAACCATGGACACCAGTTGAAGATCTGCAGAATTTACAGTCTGATCCTATACATTTCCTTTGCAATGATAAGAACATAATTACTTATTGTGTGCATCTAAATTCAGATCCAATTCTGGCATGCAGTTGTTCCTTCCTGTCTTCATAATTATGTGTGGCCAGCACCGAATAGAGCCAAGTTCCCAGGAGACTGAAAAGCCTTTCAATGTTGAGTAAGTGAGCTGGAGGGAATTCTGCCAAGAAGTAACTTTGTACAGCACTCTTACATTATAGTAGAGATCGACAACTGATTCAACAAGCACTGAACCTTGCACTCCAGCACAAGTGTACACCATCTCTTGTGCTAAAGGATCTTTAATGACGTCTTATACTGTACAATAATAGCCAATCAAATGACCTCCAGATGCTTTGGACTACAACTCCCATCAGACCCAGCCAGCATGGCGATGGTCAGTGAGGGAGTTATGAGATTTGTAGCTCAAAGGATCCAGAGGGCACCAGACTGCATATCCCTGTGAGGTTGGGCTTGAAAGCCTATTTTTGAGCTAGGGTGACCTAAAAATACTACATGTTCAGAATAATTCCATTCTTGGAGGGCATTCTTAGTCAGCAACAGAAAGCTGTAAATGACTTGGATATATGTGCATATAGATTCTTATCTGTATTATTAAGGCAAATTATTATTAGCACAATTAATGACATAAGTCATTTATAACAGTCAATTAAGGAAATCCTTGTCTGAAAAACAATGACTTATTTCAATGAACAGCAAAATTTATAAAGGGATCTAGTTTGACATGGATGGTACAACCTTTTTATGGTGATGAGATTACATGTTGCTGTGAGGCAAAAGGCTTTGCTGGTGGCAGCAGTGCTGCTGCAGGGTCTTCTGTGTGAAACACATTTGCTGAGGAGACACATTAACAATGCTAAACAGCTACTGGACAACATGTGTGTGTGTGTGTGTGTGTGTTTGTGTGACACTGGTTGATAATCTCTCAGAGACAATGGTAGTGGCACCATAGCTAACACTTGTTAGTACCATGCAGAGAGGGGCATGGTAAACATCCTTTGAAAGATCTTTTACCACAAAAAACCTATGACGAGACAATACAAAATGAAGCAAGAGAAACAAGAAGATGAGACTCCCAGGTTAGATAGCCCTCAGTGAACTACTGGGGTACAGCAGAGGAGAACTACAAGTAGTACTGTGGCTAAACTTAAACCACAGGGGTGTGCAACTGTTGATGAGATCAGAGGCTGTGCAATACATATTATAGGAATGTGGAATGTGAGAAGAATGAATAAAGGGAGGGTAGATGTAGTAAAACAAGAAATGGAATGTATAAACATTCGGGTAAGTGGGACATTTTAAATCGGACAATTACACTGTGTTTTACTCTGGAAATGAAAATTCTAAGAAGAAATGAGGTGGCATTTATAGTGAGGAAATGTAGCAAAAGCAGCCAAGGGATATAATGTAAAGTAAGAGCAAATAATATCAGTAAGCCTTCAGGAAAAGCCTGAAGTTAGAAGACGAAGAAATAGAAATAGAAGTAGAAAGAGAGGGGGAGAGAGAAAGAGATGTAATCTGAATTCACATAGCTGGTCCTGTGCCTTTCTAGAATAGCTGGGCAAAATTTTGGGTGGTAGATGCAGGGCACATCAGATGGGAGGATGGGCAGGTTTGTGTGAATTCATAGATGAACACTGGAATAACTACAGTTTCAGGTATGCAACCTGTCCTCCTTCTTCATGGCATCCTTGTTGAGTAAGGTAGCAGCTTCGTTGAGAACACTAGAAGGGGAAGTTTGTCCTGCCAGTTTTATGGCAGTTTAAAAGCCACGATAAAGTTCTACCTTGCAGGTTGAGAGTTTGACTTGTCCAAGGACACCCAGTGGGTTTCTGTGTCTGAGTGGGTATTTGAACCTTGTTCGCCCATAGTCCAACATCCAAACCACTACACCATGCTGGCTCTTTGTGCTACATAATACCAGTGTTTTTTTCACTGTATTTTTTATTTGGCAGAAAGAAAGCTGTGGGCCCAAAAACTGTCTATTACATCAGAGTTTTCCAGAGCAATGAATGCAACACATGATTTGCATAGCCTCTAGCTATATAAGATAGCCTAGCTACAGACATTCAGTTAGTATAAGTAATGGGTGCCCAGTTCTAAAACTGTTAAATACTGTGTGCTTGAGTTGCAAGCACAAGGAAACAAATGAACAAGCATGACTGGAAAAAACAGAATCACAGCTTCTCAGTTTTACAGTGAATCGATTTCTGGTGCACCTGCTAAGGAACAACCCTGGTGCGACATTATGGAATCCACGAGGTTTCCAGCTACATTATTAAATACTAAAGTTTGGATTGTCATGCCATTGTATTTCCCATTTTTATGTATGGTTGAAGAGCTGGACAGTGAAGAAAGCTGACAAGAAGAAAATAATTTGAAATATGGTCCAGGAGAAGAGTTCTGAAAATAGCAGTGACCACAAAAAAGACCAATGGATGAGTCTTAGAGAAGATCAGGCCTTAACTCTCCCTGGAAGCAAAGATGACTAAACTGAGGTGGTCATATTTTGACCATATCAGGGGAAGAAAGGACTCAATAGAAAAGACTATAATGCTTGGTAAAGTAGAGGGCAATAGGAAAAATGGAAGACTGTATTCCAGATGGATAGACTCACTCAGAGAAGCCACAACCATGAATCTACAAGAGTTGAGCAGGGCAGTTGAGGACAGGGTAACTTGGAGGCCTCACTCATAGTGTTGCCATGGGTTGAAGTTGACTTGAAGGTAGTTAACATCAAGCAACAATTTATTGGATGTATACTCTGCCTTTCTCTCAAATAGTGGCCCCAAAGGTAGCTAACAAAGATAAAACCAAATTGATTCACTTAAACCATAAAACTATTTAACACATAATTAAAACCGATCAATAACATGAGGAAAAACACTCCTTCCACAGCAATCCAGTTTAAATGAAAAAGATGTGCAAGAATAAAAAACTCTTTTGTCATCTCCTTCGGCAGCGAGTTCCACAGCTTGAGGCAGTGAGCAAGAAAGCTCTGTTCAGTTGTCCTTTTTAGTTGCAACTCATCAATAGAGCCAAACTGAAGGATAACCTCTCCAGTAATGTGAACTGGCAATACCAGGGAGGTCTCCACTGTGACTTCAAATGGGTAGCAGTTGAATAACCGACGGCCGACAGAGACAGAGAAAGGGAGTGATTGTACAAAAACTATGTGGAATTTTTCATTTGCCAATGCTTCTGAAAGTATTTTGGCCGTTTAAGCCAAGAAACACCAGTTTAGTATGCTGCCAAATAACAATATAGCAAGGAGAATTTGCAAGTAGCGGTGGTATTTTTAGAGATCCATAACTGTAGCATGTAAAGATGCCCTGGAAAGATCATGTGAATAATGCAGTACTTGACCCGTGGTGATTCTGTGTCTGGAGGGTTACTGCAGGCCACAAAAACAGTTGTTGCTGCCTTAGTCTCACACCCGGATCAAACAGCTGCACAATGGTCAGGGTGGGTTTTGCTCTGATCATAATTACAGGGAACGCACCCAGCTGGCTCCAAGATCATCTGAGGTCAGCAACTGCAAAGGCTATTCTGAGTCTTTCATTTTTAATGTCTTTTTTCACTCCATGAGGAAATGGGTAATAGTCTGTCAGATAGCTCATCCTAGCTGTTGCATAACTTCACACAATATGCTCCTTATTGTGGAGGTGGGGGGGGGAGGGAGGGGAGATTCGGCTGCTCTGCTGATAATGAAAACCTTTCTTTCCCAGCCAGGGCAGGCAGAATTTGTACAGTTGCCTTGGACTGCAGGGGCCTTTTTCCAGTGGTTTTGCAGGACATCCAGCTAAAACCTTTGGAAGCCAAATGGTTAGAAACAAACCAAAGAGAATTTCCCCAGCATATTTTAGCCTGTTTGTTAAGTAGCAAGCTCCTCTCAGAAGAAAGCGGGAGAAAAGATACACAAGTCAGACAAGGCTATCTGAATCAAATGCTCTGAGATGGTTCCAGAGCCGTCTCGTACGTGCCAAAAAAAAATTTATCCTTGTACAAAGCAGATATGCACAGGATTTTTCTGACTTTTCTCTTCCACCGCCACTCACTTTGCCCTCTCACATACCATTTGAGAAGGTCCTCTGACCCTCAGGAGTGGCTTTTGGGGAAGCAGGGTGCTGAAATGGGAGGAAAGGAAGACTCAGAAAAGCTCTGCAGACTAACTCACCCATCTCTGGACCCCACCTTCTGGTTTTTGCTTTGAACTCCACTTCTTCAGAAACCTCTGCACAATTACAGTTAGTATAAGAACAAATGATGCAGCAAGTTAATTAATGGGCATGTTTCCACATCTGTTTGGTTTTGTGTGTGTCTCCAAACTTAAAGAGATCATCATTCTTACCTCAGGTGTCTGAGTAGCTGGATTCCACATGACAGGCCTCTGAAGGAAAACCACTTGTTTAGTGGCCAGATTGCCTTCACTGGAAAAATTAAGAATTGTTTTATTTAGAATGTATCTATTTTTACACATCTATCACAGTTCTACCTTTGTAACTGAAACTGGCAAGGCTGATTCAGGCTAATGTTCTGTGACATATGTCATATATATTATTCACATACAAGGACTTATGCATTCATTTAATACATTTATATTCTTTTTGTGTGCCTTCAAGCCGTTTCCAACTTATGGCAGCCCTAAGGTGACCCTGTCATGGAGTTTTCTTGGCAAATTTCTTTGGAGGAGGTTTGCCATTGCTATTCTCGGAGGCTGAGAAAGTGTGACTTGCTCAAGGTCACCCAGTGGGTTTCATGGCCAAGCTGGGAATTGAATCCTGGTCTCTGGAGTCGTAGTCTAACACTCAAATCACTACGCCATGCTGGTTCTCTACTTTTCTTTAATCATGTGGGGCACTATCTGTAGCAGTGGTTCCCAGCCTTGGGTCACCCAAATGTTGGACTGCAGCTCCCACAGTCCCTGACCTGGCCATACTCACTAGGGCACCTGGAGCTGAAGTCCAACAACATCAGCAACTCAGTATTTAGAACCATTGGTCTATAGGGTTCTTACAGCCTCCCATCTAGGCACTAAAATCATCTGATTTGCAACAGCAAGGTAACTGCAGTGTGTGACCTCTGAGGTATTTACTGTCCCCATGGGAATTCCAGTGTATTTCAGGGGATAAGGCTGCCGTAAATCCACAGCAATGTTTGTGAAAGTAGAATGAAGGGCCTTCCACAATACTCAAACAACCAGAGCCAGTAAACAGATGTTGATATGAGGTGAAACATTTGAGTAGCTGATAAATCATCTTTTTCTCCTCTCCAAACATAACCAACATGATTTCAGTGTCCTGAAAATACTATAATCGCTTCCAGTTGCAAACAAATAACCCTTGTTGAGAATCCAAAAATTAGGGAACAGATATAAACCCTGAAGGAAAACAGCTGTTTTTATGGTCTGCACATCATGCCTCTATTTGTTTCACAGATCATGAAGTAAAAGAGGCTTTCTGTGAAGAGCACTTCAAAGTTTTCCAGCACAGTTTTGTGGTTTGCAACCTTCTTTGGGCTGGGTGTTCCCAGGCAACATCCCTGACTTCTTTATAATAAGCACAGTCTTTGGATGTCTGTTCCATGCACGCCTCTTAAAAGATCTTAAATAAGGCTCGTTGTTTATATTTTTCTGGATCCTGTTACTTTTTACCCAACTCCTACAACTGTATAAATATACTTAATAATTTTAAGCGTTAATATCACTCTGTACTGCATCTGAAGAAGTGGACTGATATCCATGAGAGAGTTCAAGCTAAAATAAAAATCAGCTAGTCTTAAAGATGCTGCTAGATGCCTTTCCCTTCTTACCCCTTCCCTTTCTCTTTTTTATGGGATCAACCTCTCTGCTTGATCCTTCCACGTGTGGGATTGATTCTTCCAACTTTGAGCATGAGGAGGGCTGACATCTCATCCTTCACTCCCACCAGCTTCTATGCACCATGTTTCAAGCACAAAACGGCATGGGATTTTTTTTTGTACCAATATATGTGGGGCAAAAATAAAAATTTGTAAAGTATAATAGATTTGCTGAAAACTTTTTGTTTTTTGTCTGTAGAAAAGAAACTGTACAGGACAGATGGCTTAAATTGAGGAACATTGTTTAAAACTCTTGAAATAATGTGGTTATAAAATCTTATAGACTACCTCTGTGTGAACTTTGCAACAAAATGTGACTGTGGAGGTACTAAAATGCCCTGTCTGGTAGGCTGAGTATAAAGCACGCTCAGATCGTGACCATAGGGGCTACTGTGGTCACCAAAATCACTATGCATGGTATCTAAACTCTCTCTTTCTAGCTGTAGTCCCCTTTCTACCAATTTCTACAAGTAAGATTGCTTTTTTCATATCTTGTTTTAAAGCCATTTTTAATCTTCCCTTTGATTTTTCCAAACTAGCTTCACTCCACTATTTTCATCCTATTTCCTCCATGAATTTTTGCAGATATAATTTCCTTCTGCCAAAAAGGCTGGGGAAAGCAAAGAGCAGATTCTCTTTGGCTTTCCCACAGTCACAGTTTTTGTTTCCAAGCAGGAAACTACAGACACGACTGCAACAGTCAACCAGCTTTTTCAGTTTCCTTGAATTTCAAGATGCACTTTGGGGTTCAGGTGCAACCTTTTTTTCTTTCTCTCCCCCCCCCCCCCCTACAGCATTATACCAAATATCTCAAACACATCTTGAACTTTGGAAAAACTGAAAGAGCAATTTGGTGATTTCATCGGGAGCAGCTTCTCACAGCGGGAACTTTTCAAAAACGTTGGAGTGTTGTGCATAGTTTATCCATGTGTCACAGCTACCATTGTTTCTTTACTTGGATGTCACCCAATTCCTAGATTTGCTGAAGACGTTAGCACTATATGTCATTCAATCACTATTCGAAGGACTAGGAATCCCACTTATTTAGGCTATCTGCCAAATTCCCACAAAGCCTGTAGAATGAGTTAGGACACTCATAGTTGCAAAATCTAGGGCAGAGGAAACAATGAGCTAAACAGTATAATTCTGTTCAGGACTGTGTCCCTTTATACATTCACTTATATCATATTAAAATATGCCCCTCAAAGCAATGTTTAATGAACACTTTACACATAGGATTGGACTTATGATGAATGTTATGAACTTTTTCAAGTTCTGCTACAACCGTATGTTTATGCTGATTTTTGTTTACACCAATGTTTTTCAACAGCATTATTTGAAGAGAATCTAGGCCACAGTGTTTTTTTAAAAACTGTAAGCCCTTCAAACCTGGTGAAATTCAGGTTGGTGACAACCCAGTGATAAAGACAGGAAATATTTATGTTAATACCCATTCTGCAGAATTCATCTTACCACTGTATGGATTATGGCATCATTTAACCAAGAGAGAAATGGTGTCAGTGAAATGGATGTATCAAAGGTGGAATCCATACCTTGAAAATAATTTGGATTTATCTAAATCTGATCCTGTTTGAAGACAGGATGTTTCTCAGGATTCATAGTGAAAATACTGAGGGCTGTAAAGTGATTTTTAAAAAATCCTGTTTTTTTGTGCAGGGGGGAAGGGTTTGGACAAAAATAGGGTGGGGTAGTTGGAGGGTAGAACAGGTTGGTGAGAGATTACCATGGCATCCTTGTCCATCAAGTGTCATTTTTTGCTGTTGATGTACAGTCACTTCACCAGCTGTAGCCCCGGGAAAGCCCATGAACGGCAGAAGAAAAAAGGAGGAGAAAGAGTACTGAGTATGTAGTTGTGGCTGGTGGGAATGAAATGAAAAATGGAGTGGCATTTATGGGAAGGGGAGTGAGTGCTGTGAAATTAACAGAACAGAAATGCTGTTTATTCCCCAGTAAGAATTGTGGGGAATGGGAGAGAGCTTGGATGTCAAATGGGTGGTGGTGGGGAATTACTTGAATGTAAAGACAAACCAGACCCCTGCCAGACCTTGGGGCTCCTTTGTAAAGCAGAACGGGAGGCTTAAGATGGTAATTTTGGATAGTGGGCAGATTTGTGTGATTTGCTGTGGAAAGGTGGCAGCTGGAGCTGAAGCAAACTCTTTTTTGCTCTTTCCTTCTCACTATGCTCTTCCTATCTCTGTCCTCCTTTCTTTCTTAAAAGCTGTACACTTCCAAAAATGGGGCAAAGAGATGTTTAATTCTCCTAAGTGAAGAAGTCACTTGATGGGGCATGCAGGTGGGCAGTAAGAATGACAGGAAAACAAGGACAATTATTGGTTGATATGGATATGCATGCTGGGAAGAAAAAACAAACAATGCAGCTGTTTTGCTGTCATATGACCTAAAAAAATCTGGTTTGTTGAACACGTAAAAACACCCTTTTGTACCAAGGTGACTTTAGGATGGGAGAACTGTGTGGCTTCCAAAACCAATTTGAGTTTGAATTAAAACAGATGAGTGTAGCATTCATGGGCTCAAGGCATGGCAAAATACTGCACAGTGAAGTGGAATTATTTTGCAAGTGTGGATTCAGCCAATGAAAAGGCTAGTGGATGCTCATTTTACATTGTATACCTATACATGTTCTGCTGCTGTGGACTTTCTGTTGCAGTGGCTCGCAACCTTTTCTTCCCAGGTGATTTGACTTCATCTTCTAGAAGCTCCAATTTTTGGCCATGTTGGCTGGAGCCTTAGGGGGATGAAGATCAAAACATCCAAAGGCCCAGCAGCTGAGAACTGTGCTCTCTTGCCTTTTCCCCTAGGACTTTAAAATGAGAGAATGAATTTAAATCTTTTTTTGGACCAACCCCCAGCAAGCATTACTATACTGTACCATTATTTGTTTATAACAGAAATGACTTGAAGGCAAACAACAACAACAACAACAACAACAACAACATAATAATAATAATAATAATAATAATAATAATAATAATAATAATATATTCTGCTCTGAAGAGAAGACACAAAGAACTCCAGCCAAGCTCTTTAAAGCTCAATTGACTGCAATAGGGAGGGGTGGTGGTGATGGTGGAGACTTGGTCTGTAATCCTTATGACCCCAAGACACATCTCAGAAACAATAGGATGTCCCCAACCTGCCCTTCTGATGGCAGAAAGATGTGACCTTGTATATTTTCCCTGGGTGAGGGAAAACTAAGATCAGGACAATCCATGATTTTCCTGTTATCCTTACATCCCCCTCAAATTGGTAGATATTCATGCCAATCTTGGAGCTGGTACATAGACTTTACCTTCACTGTAATTTATGGAAGACAAATAGTAACAGTATGATTTACAAAACCCCTTTCTCCAAAAGAAAAACACAGTTCTTCAGGCATTTCTCCTAGACAAAGTAATTGCACTGCTGGCTGGGGTATTCTGGAAGCTTTCCAGCTGGAATATTTTCTTTATAGGACTACAGTTCCCAGAACCCACCAAACAACACCATACCTTTTCCAAGTTTGGCTCCTTCTAATACATTGAAAGAAGACCACACTGCTACTCTTAAGCATGTCAGTGTTTCCTGATAAAAATACTATTTTTAAACCAGGGGTAGAAAAGCTATTTGGAGAGGGACCATTTTTTGAAAAGCACTTCAGGAACTCATTCACAGTCTTCCAATTATATTTTCATTGTACAGAGACTGTGAATGCACCTCCCATGCCATATATAGCTTGGCTTTTTAAACTATACCATAGTGTTGGGCAAGCAAACAGTTCTCATGGTTGCGAACTGAAACAGCCTAGTACTTTCCTGACTTTACTAGATTTGAGTAGGAAAGTCTGAAGAGGTTATAACAGAGGGGGACTGAGCAGAGAGACATCATGGTGTATATACATTTCTTCCTGAAGCTGGGGGAGGACGGACTGTGCACAAATCCTAGAAATCTCTCAGGGAACAAGCCATCATCCTTCCCTTTGCAACCTACCACATTCAAATAATCAAATAGATTTCACTATAGCTAAGCTTTGATTTTAAAAGGAGAAATAATGTGGTGAGTGCCAGTTAGACCGTAAGCAACTTTAAAGTGTCCCATGCCCAGTCCTATTAAAATGCTGAACACGATAATGTCCAGGGGCTTAATTCACAATTGAATTGAGTGATGGTGGGGTTTCCACTGAATTTCAATGAGGGAGGGAAAGCACATTAAAAGGAGCTGTATTATAGGTTGAGTTTTTCTCACCCTTCCACCATTTGCTCCTTTACCAAAGAATGTATGTGGGTTTAGGTGAAATGACAAGAGAAGATGACACATTGCTGTAGTTAATTAACTTTTTAGCATTGTCTTTGAGTTTGCATGTTTTACTTTGCTGCATGAAGATTGTGTTAAGTTTATTTGTTGAAACGTAGCCATACCAATTTGCTGTTTATAGAACTGTCTGTCTGCCTGTTTTCACAGGGAAGGGGAACAAAGACCACTGCAAAACAGGTTCCTAAGTGCTGCTTTTCCAGCTCTTTTCCATTTGAGAGGAACATACAATTAAAAACATAACCATTACTGTGGCAATGTTAGTATACACCACACACACACACACACACACACACACACAACTCCATTTGCTTTATAGAGACACTGAAAGTGGCTTACAGACAAAATTAAAGTACAGAGATAATCAATTGCATTAAATAAAAAGTAAATACAAAACCAAAAACAATAAAACAGTAGTTACAGGCAGAAGACAAATAGAGCTTGGAAAAGGGGTTTCATGTGTTTGCGCATGTGTATGTTAGACTACCATTATTATCTCTGTGTTTGATTCTCCCTGAAGAATGTTTTGGATACTTCTGCTGGTCCAAATAACCGCAGCTAGTTTGTTAACAGGAGCTGGTTACAGGCAACACACAATCCCCTTGTTACAACAACTCCATTGGCTACCAGTCTGTCCCTGAGTGCAAGTCCAAATGCTGTTTATGGCCTATAAAACACTATATGGCTTTGGTTCTGGTTATCTGAAGGATCATATTCATCCATATGAGCCTGCCTTGTCCTTGAAGTATTTGGGAAAACTCTTTTCTTGTTCCTGCTACTATCATAGCCACATCTGGTGGTAATGTGGGACAGGGCCCTTGTTGTGACTGCTTTCAAACTCTGAAACTCCCCAAGAAAGCAAAGATTGGCTTTGCTTATTGGCACAAATATTTTATTAACCAATGGCACACTATATATATATATATATATATATATATATCTCAGCGGTTAACATCCCAGCCTCACGCAGATGCTCTTGGCTAGTTTATCACATCTCCCTTCTGGTTCCCAACATGCTCATACTACATTGCATAGCTCTCTCCACCATTCATGTGGTCATCCACCCACTCTTCCTCAAGCAATGTCTTTCCTCCTGCCTTTGTCCCTCCTGTTAAAATGAACTTTTCAACTCATCAACAATACCCACAAGTTTTATATTTCTATGGCTATTCATACAGTCTGATTATAAAGCTCCTTCCTGTGCACCAGTTCACTCCATGCATCTGAGGAAGACCAAATCTCTGAAAGCTTGTTACAACTTCTTTCATACAGTTAGTCTCAAAGGTGCTACAAAAATTTTTTTCAGTTAAATTTACATCAAGTACATGTGTCCTAAATACCTTAAGAGCACCAGATCTTGGAAGGTAAGTAGGGTCAGCCCTCATTAGTACTTAGATGTGAGACCTCCAATGAACACCAGGTGTTCTAGGCTGTATTTCAGAGAAAGGATCCGGTAAAACCATCGCTGAGTATATCTTGCCTAAGAAAACCTTATGAAATTTATGGGGTCACCGTATGTCAACAGGAGACTTGAAAGTGTGTGTGTGCGTGCATGCATGTACACGCACGCACGCACGTGCGCGCGCACACACACACATATCCTGCTGTGCTCCCTCACATCCCTATAAGCTCCAGTAGATACTTTTATGCTGATAAATTTTCAAGTACAGTTCTGGTGATAGACTGCCCGCTTGCCAACTGAGGATCACCCTAGATAAGGACAGGGAGGGTCATTACCAGAAAGTTGGCTAACAGATGATGAATTGGCCATAGACACTATGAAATCAGTACCAGGAATCATTACCTGCACTGATGAAATTACAGATCCCGAGGTATATCAAGAAGATAATGTATTTTAACTACCACCATATTTACTAGCTAAATGTTTCAGGTGTAACAAAGTGGTAACATTTTTAGATACCCTACTCAAGGGGTGGAAGGTGACTCCTGACTTAACTGTGATAGTGCCCAATAGCTAGTTTGAAATGTGAACATGGTCAAACCAAATGGAAACGATGGCCACAATGCTATTAAATTTAATTTCTATGAGGCCAGGAAAGCACTAGTGAATTCCAGCCCAGTCCTACTTGATTTCACAAGAGAAAACTTCTCCAAAATGTGGAAACTTAAAAAAAAAACCTGAAAGTCTAAAGGGTCCAATATTTCCAGGATGCTTGGAAACTACTCAAACCCACATAAACAGATTTTTAGATAGACTGCATGAGGGCCAGTATGGTATAGTGGTTTGAGTGTAGGACTAGGACACTGAAGACTGGGATTTGATCCCCTGCTCTGCATGGAAACACACTGGGTGACCTTGGGTGAGTCACACCCTCTCAGCCCCAGAAAACCCCATGATAGCTTCATCTTACAGTTGCCGTAAGTTAGAAATGATTAGAAGGCACACAACAGCATAAACTGCATATCACAGGTATGCTAAAGGGAACTTCAAGAAGTCAGAAGCATGGCTGATGAACAGTGTGAGGGAATTATTAGAAATAAAAAAGCTTTCTTCAGAAACTGGAAATCTTGCCCATATGAAGTGAGCTTAGACCACAAATGTTGACAGCAGAAATACAAGCAGAAAATTAGGAATGCAAAAAAGGATTCTGATAAAAATATTACTAATACCATCAGGACCCAAAACCAATAATTCCTTAAATATATCTAGAACAGGAATCCAGCCAGAGAAGCAGCTGGACAACTGAATAACAATGAAATTAAAGGCATTCTAAAGGAGAATCATGAACGGAACAGAAGATGAATGAACAGAATATTCAGGTTGTGGATGTTTACATCACTTTTAAAATGCATTTTTAATTTTCCCCCCTCTTTTGTCCTTTAAATTTGGAAGCCCCAGCTGCCCTGGTGCGATACAGGGAAAAATTGTGCATGTTTAATGATAAGCACATTTCACTTTTTTGAGTGGGGGTTTCTCCAAAAATGTGTGGAAACGGCTGTAGCACTGATCTAGAACAGCAGTAGGCAATGTTTGCCCCTCCTTTATACCACTAAAACATGGTGGCAAAATGGAAAAAGAAAACGCAGAAAATGCTTCTTTTAACAGGGAGTTTATTACCAAATGTCGATAAAAGAGCAATGAAGTCTGAATGTGACCCACACCATGGACTTTATCATACTGCTTCCAATTTGGAAAAAAAGGCCATTGAAGTGACTTTCAGGGCTTGAATTCAACACTGGAGGCAATGGGAAGCCATTTCGAGGGGAAAGTCCATGTGGCAAAATCAGCCTAAATTCCAAATTTGGCTCAGGTAAGTTGGGCACCAGAGGTGGTGTGATAAAGTACCATGTCCGGTTTGTTGGAGGAAGGAACTAGCTCGAAGTATTTTCCCCCTGAGTATGGGGAAAATAGTGTATGCTGAAGCCCAATTGAAAATAATGGGGTGCGTGCTCATGGTGGTGAGTGCTCATGGCGGCATGGGTACGCACCCCATTATCTCTGCTGGGGCTTGCCTTCCACGGAAGCTCAAAGCTGTGGAAGGAAGCCCGACTATGGGGAGGGCTGACTGTAAAAGCATTTCTTTTGTCATCCTGGAAAAACCCATTTGGCAAAAGGCATGCTTTTACAACCATTCGGAATGAGAATGGAAGTGCTGGGACAGCATGTGGAGAGGCAAGGAGAAAACCACCACTCTCCCAATCCATTTCAGCTTTCTTTTCTCATGCAATAAGGCTCTAAGTAAGCAGAAAAGCTCTTTTGATCACTTATGGTCCTCTCATCCTGTTTCTCCTTTCATCATGCTGCAAGATTATTGTACCTCCCGTCCTTTCCCTATATCTGATACTATTTTGAAATTCCACCTGACTTGCAGGAGCTGGTTTTTGGTCTGTATGTACAACTAACAGTAAGGGGGAAGAAGTACAATATATGCCCTGTTGCATGAGGAAAACTAAGCTCACTTTCTGTAAATACAACACTTTCTTTCTATTTGCAGATTATGTTGTATTGTACTGTATTATATTTGTCCAGGTGTTCATACTCCTTTAATTAACTGCTCAAACTACTGTACAAAATGATGCAGAAAAAGTCATACATTTAGCTGTACTATATATAAGAAACAAACACTAAAAGCTATTAATATTCAGCTTGAGTTCTGAGGTTAGAGTTCAAGTCTAGAGAGAGAGAGAGAGAGAGAGGAAAGAGCCATGTAGACTGCAAAAATGTTATTCTGTATTCAAACATGTAATTTGCATTTTTAGGAAAAATCACCATGGCAAAGACAACATGAAACTATCACACAGTTACTAATTACTCTGGAATGTCCTCCATCCTTTCATGGAAGTTGTTACTATGTTGGGGTTTTAAAACAGTTACCATTGTTTTATCATAGAAGTACAATGATATATATTTTTTAATGAAACCTTTATTAATTCAGTGATGTGGGAATGTGCTTTTAAACATGAACCACATATCTTCTCTAAACATTGCCAAGCTAGCCATATGGACTACACCCTTTGATTTTGCAAACAGCCAGTTGTGTTGAGGAGCAGCCCCCAAAATGAAAACTGACCAATGAACAAAGATTCATTCACTCTACAGAGTTATAGCACTATTATTGTACTAAGTGCAATGGTTCCATCCTACAGAACCCTGGGACTTACAGTGTAGTGTAGGGTACGGCATTTAGAATTGTTAGCCAAAGTGTTCTACTGCTTCACCAAACTACAAATCCCAGGATTCCACAGGATGGAACCATGGCGCTTGGTGGAATACTAGCACTATATTAGTGTAGTGTGAAAATGTTTCAAGTATATCAACAAATGCTGACACTCCATATTTCAGAGAAAGATTTAAACAAGTGTTAGTTTCATAACAAAATCATGAGGGTTTTACAGAGTGCTGGAATTTGGCTAAATTCTCTCTATAATTACTGAATATTGTAGAATACAAAGTACAACCTGTCCTTAATTTTTAATGTGTTCATAAAACTGTATCTTTTATAATGATGTTCTAAAGGACAGTTAGCCCACACTCAAGGGCTGTCTTGTTCATTCAGAACCCAGGAAAGGATAGCAGGGCTTGCTGCTTAGGATCTTACTTGTTGCTTCATCCTCAAATGTTACCTCCTTCTCAGATACTCAAACAAGATACATACTCAGAGCAACAGTAAGCATCCAGGCAGTCTTTATGCAGTTAGCAAAGAAAGACTATACTCTACTCATCACTCATCTATTCTGACTAGCTGGAGTACTCAGGAGAAAACATCGATTAACTTTAAGGCAGAGAAGAGTATCTGAGATCTGATGAGCTCTAATGGAGGTGAGTTTCAGATGTGCCTGTTTGCTCCTGCACCTCTGCCTCATCTTTTCCTAAAGGGCTCTCACCCCAAAGTACAAGATTTTTGGTATCCAGTTGAGTCTGCATAAAGTACAGGTTGAGTATCTCTTATTTAAAATTCCAAAATCTGAAATACTCCAAAATCATCCACATAGGTGGCTGAGATAGTGATACCTTTGCCTTCTGATGGTTCAGCGTGTACAAACTTTGTTTCATGCACAAAATTATTAGAAGTATTATATAAAAAATTACCTTCAGGGTATGTGTATAAGGTGTATATAAAACATATTGTATAAACTACAAGTCGACTTCATGTATAAGTCGGGGGCAGGTTGGGGGGGGGCAAAACTATGGATTTTGATATGACCCCCTGGATAAGTCAAAGGATGTAAAGATTGAAGCAAAGGAAAACAAAGCCAAAGTAGTTACAAAAGTCCAGTAGACATTTGTGTTCACACTAAAGGTCGGATGGATGAGAGAATGGGTGTGTGTATGTGCCAGTGCTTTAAGGACAGATTACACTCTTGCCTTTCACCAGCGGATGGTTCCTTTCTTAAATAAGGGTTAAAAGAAGAGTACTGACATTGACCTGTGGATAAGGCAACTCAAGTTTTTTAGGTCAATTTTTGACTAAAATTTCTAGACTTATACAGTGGGGCCCTTGGTATCTGCTGGGTTTTGGTTCCAGGACCCTCTGTGGATACTGAAATTCATGGATGCTCAAGTCCTGTTAAATACTATGGCATAGTCAAATGGTATCCCTTTTATAAAATGGTCAGATTAAGGTTTGCTAATTGGAAATTTTATATTTGTACGTAAAAGATTTTCAAGCCGTAGATGCTTGAATCCGTGGATAACAAATCCGTGGATATGGAGGGTCAACTGTACATGAGTATGTACAGTAAATGAATTTCATGTTTAGACTTGGGTTCTATGTCTAAGATCTCATTATGTATACGCAAATATTCCAAAATGTGAAAATATCCAAAATCCAAAACATTTCTGCTCCCAAGCATTTCTGACAAAGGATACTTAACCTGTACAAGATTTCTAGCCCTGAGGTAAGGAGCATTCTTTAAACTAAGGGACAATCACCTACTCTATATGAGACAAAGTTTCAGGCCTTGTAATAAGGGGCTTTTCTGTAATAAGGGGCACTTGGCAACCCTATTTAATGTTGATGGGTAAGGTAGAGAAAGAGATACAAATTTAGGTATAATGTCTATTATTTATATAATGCAATAAAATAGACAGTGAAGAGACTGTGGCCAGGTGAGCTGTGTGGCTGCTGCTCAGTATGCTATCCAACTGCCAGCGGTTAATGAGAAGCTTCTAAGGCCCTCCCCATTCCTCCTTTTTTGGTTTTGACTCCCTTTGAAGAAGATTTGGACTGCGCAGTCCTTTCAGTAGAGAATGCCTTCACACAGAGAATGACACAAGGCCACCCACAATAATACACATCATGATTCATAGAATTATGATACAGTGCTTGTTCCTCATTAGCACATAATAAACAATAGCACTTAATGACTCAAATACTACTTCTTGCAACAATTGGCTGGCTATAATATAACTGAACTTTCTTCTCTCCCTTTTCTCCCTTGTAGTGTCCTACTTCCTCTCTGCAAGCAGTCAAGACAAGGGCCAGAATCTTGCTTCCCTTGAAGCGCCTATGATTTAAATTTGCAAATATCCTGGAGGAAAACAATTTGAGATAATGTGGCCTCTGTGGCCTTTCTGCATTGGATCCCAGCAAGTACCAAATTCAACCATGTAGTTCCAGCAGTTAGCCAAAGTATTTTAGTCAGTGGCTTGAAAAGTTAAGTTTAGGCTGTGCTTAGTTATAGTTTAAAAGTCATAATTTAAAAATGAGCTAGTTACAGCCCCTGGAGTAACCTGGTTTCTCAAAAGTACTTTTGGTTTCTTTTCAAAAATTTGAACACTACAAGTCATGAGTTTTTGATCCATACTCTAACCCTGTCCATCTCACCCTCAACAGAACACAAAGCAGCCAGATGAGGCACAACACAAGGAAGCACTGAAACTATGTGATATTCTTTCTCTAGCATTTAGTAAACCCACATATTCCTGTTACTAGTAAAGTGGCCTTAAAAAGAGCCAGGGCTTTTTCAGATGCAGCAAACATGTCGGGAGGTGGCAGTGTGCGTGCCTTCAAGTCGCCTGTTGATTTATGGATTTCATAAGAGTTTTCTTAGGCAAGGAATTCTCAGAGGTCATTTTTGCCAGTCCCTTCCTCTAAAATATAGCCTAAACACTAGGTATTCATTGGTGGTTTCCCATCCAATTACTAACCAGAGATGAACTTGCTTAATTTCCATGATCAGACAGGATCTGGTGCCTTTAGAGCAGTGCTCCCCCAAATTTTTTGGCTACCACCCCCTATCCTCTTGGACAACAACCCTAGCCCTCCATCCCATGGCTATTTATTGGTATTAGGTCTACTGTTTGTGTAGCAGCCAGCCAGTGCTGTCTACCTCAGCTGTGCCCAGCTCACCACCACCTCCTAAGCCTTTCATGCGCGAATATGGCAGCAGCAGCGGCAGAAGCCAGACCTGCTCCTCCTTCTTGCCCACACAGTTCATGCAGCAAAAGGAAAGATGGCTGGATGTCTGGCTCCTAGGTTGCTGCTCCCAGGGTGACTAGCTGCAAAGGGAGCAGCAACTGAGCAGCTGGTTGAGCAGAAACCAAAAAACCTCTCACCCATGATGGCCTTATTGAAAAGGCTGGTGTGGGTGAGAGGCATCTTGGTTGCTACTCTTCCCAAGTGCTTGGTTGCTGCTACCAGGGTGACTGGGTGCAAAGGGAGAAGTTTCTCACCAGCAAGAAAACACTCTCAATCCTTCTTTGCTGGGACAAAGAGGGGCTCAGCTGACTTTCCTCTTTCTTCCCTGTTGAGGAAGGACTCTCAGTCTGAGAGAGGTGGAGGACTCTTTCAGAGAATTGACCCCAGATACTCTTCCTCCTTCTCTGTTTCTTCTGCTACTTCTTCCCTCATCTATCCAACAAAAGAAAGCAGGAGTAGGAATGCAGGACCAACCTGCCAGCCAAGTCTTGACAAAGCTCACAAAGTTTAAACAGGGTCCTAAATGTGACAGCTTTTTTTGCCACCGCTTCTTCCCCGCCACTGTATGCTCTTATATTATATATATCTTATATATATATAATAGGGAGATACTAGGGGAGAAAAAGAAGGACATAATGTGAGGATTGCAATTATCTGGAAACACATCTGAAGGATCTGATGGGGTTCGGCACACCCATACCTAACATCACAACCCATATCATGAGCAAGATACCCAGAACTGAACTAAAATGTACACCTTTCTATTTATGTTTAAACAACAACCACAACAATAAGTCAGGAGAGGACTTGGATAAAGAAGCACTACAAACTTTCAAGAAGCAAAATAAAATGGTACAGTAGAAATTGTCATAAATTTCTTATGCCTTGTTAATTTAAAATTCTAATACAATACAATCTTATACCTATTCTTGGAAAAATTGTTTAATTACAAATAATTCACAATTTGTAACAAGGTAATTCTAAACTGCCATTTCAATTGCTCAGAAAGTAGCTTGCTCAAGGAATCAGTAATATACCCAGTTGAGATTAAGACAGATATATGTGTATCCCTATACACACTAACCTGGGATTAAAACTGTGATACTTAATCTGAAGATCCACTGGCAAAGGAATAACCACTGCTTGTGGATTGTTCCTTCAGCCATGCTAAGAATTTCGGGATTCTATTTATAAAAAATAGAACTCCAAAATAATTTTTTCCTGCTTTCCTGTGATCAAATGTACTCTTTCTTCTTTAAAAATAGTACTAATGCATATTATTAACATAGTCTGTAACACTGATTCTGGTTTTCCACTTATTAAAAATCTAAGGTTTTTATTGATTGTTGATAAAACAAGTGATAAATTGATAATTAGTCCTAGCCTTCCTCTGCTTACTAACAATGTCCTCACACAAAAAAGCCCAACTACAGTTAGTTCTATAGTATATAATTATTTCATACTCATTCTCTCCCACACAGAGAGACAAGATACTGATGAAACAGGTACATACACACCAACTTGATAATCACAGAGGAAGGGAAAAATATAAAGATAACCACTATCCAAATAAATAAAGAAATAAAGAACACATATTTAAATAATATTTGCCAACCTCTCTCCTATGGAATGCTTCTTTATGGCACTAAGTCTTCCTCTATAAAGCCATTCTGAACCAACAGATTGACACAAACATTCTTTGCCATTTGTTAGTATGGAGAGGTCAGGTAACAGTATTCAGCAACCAAGTGCAATTCTATCCACTAAGGATTCAGAATAAGTAAATCACCCCCAAACCAAATTAAATGTTAAAACAGACAGTAGTTCTTTGAGTATCAGTAGCAAAAAATGTAAAACGGTGTAAGAGCACCTTGCCAAATCCAAGTTTAAGGCCTGGATTTCCTATAACATAAAGGTTTGAACTGTTCACCAGATCGAACCTCTCTTTGCTAAATTCAATGAAACCTAAGCACATAAATCAGCAAAGTAGTCAGATGATTTTCTTGTTTAATAGTTGCATGTACTTTCTCCTGAAGAGATAGACCCCAAGATCTTTATTAGGATTAAGACTTTATAATATAATAATAAAAATAAAATTTTTATTTATATTTTCCCACCTCTCCCCATGGATCGAGGCGGGATTACAGCCAGTATCAAATCAATGATACATCATAATTACAATCATTTAAAATCAGCTCATAAAATAACATATCTAAAAAACACACGATTTACAAATACAATTTTAAAAACGTCCTGAGGTAGATATATATTTGGAGTGATTTCCCTTATAAAGGGTCAGAGGGGTATGCTTTCTGGAAGAGATGGGTTTTCGGTGCCTTTTTAAAAGTGTCTAGAGTGGAAGTGAGTTGAATCTCTTCTGGGAGATTATTCCAAAGCGTTGGGGCCATAGCTGTAAACGCTCTTTGGTGAGTGGTTATTAATCTCACTTTAGGATGTTCAAGTAGGAGCTTCCCAGTTGTTGTGAGAGTGCGGGGCGGATTGTGTGGGGAGAGGCATTCCCTCAAGTAACTCGGGTCCAAGCCATTTAGGGCTTTGACACCATGAGTTATCTCACTGGGTGACAGCAACCCTAGGGATGCCACTGGTCCTGGCTTTCCATCAATGTACCAACTCTGTATCAGTGCTCTTCTGCCCCAGTCCTCCTTTGAAGCAGTCAGTCGCCACAGTGAGGGCTGTGGCAAGATGTAATTATCATAACCTATCATATTATAATTATCATAATTATCTTTATAATAGTAATTACTATCTGAGGGAAAGCACCTGCAATTTGATGCCCATTGGTGAAAAAAAGAGAGCCTCCTCCAGTGGTTACAGTATTAGCAGCTGCCAAGGGCAAAACCTACTGAGGTTACCATATAGCAGTTCCACAAAGCTGGATAGGCATATTGGAGCCAGTGTGGTGTGTGGCTTGAGTATTGGATTAGAACTCCAGGAGGCCAAGGTTTGAATCCTCTCTTTCGCCTGTTCAGCCATAGAAACCTATTGGGTGTCCTTGGGCAGATCACAGTTTCTCAGCCTCAGAGGAAGAAATCTTGCCAAGAAAACTCACTAATAGGTTCACTTTAGAGTCATCATAACATGGAAATGACTTGAAGGTACACAACAACAACTGGCAAATTATACAAAATTCACTAGTTAAATGCATACGGCAAATGCTCATATAATGTATAGTAAGTATGTTAATTGTTGTACTGTTTTCTATCAATACGTTTCAGCCTTGAATCCATTTATATAGTAAGAACTGATTTGAGAGAATCAATGTAGTATAATAGTTGAGTGCTAGACTTGTAATGGGGAGATCTACGTTCAAATCCTTTCTTAAGTTGGAAATCGGGTGATTGGACCAGTCACCGCCTCTCAGTAAAAACCACCTGGGCATTTTTATGGGTACAAATGATGACAGGGGAATCACCTAATGATGGTGATGGTGATTATGATGATTCACAGAAGTTTTGGATTTGTATCATTTTATATTTTTTGTCATCAATCTTTTTTTACTGATGGCAAAAATGTACGCATCTATGAGAACACAAGAAGACCCTCAAATGCATAATTATTATTCTGATGTGAAAGATCTGTTTTTCTCCCTTAATAGCCACTTCCAATATTTTACTTCCACTTCTCAAAATGAATCCACTGTACGTCGTTGCATCCCCAAACTGCCGTTTTGTTTCCCTGCTCTGGGTTACTGCACCTTGCAACTGGAAGTGTGGTGGATTCCCTCAAATCTTCTATGGGTCTTTTAAGGGCAGGACCCACTTAATACAATAGGACATATATGTCTGAGTAAACAGTACAAAGTGTTTATTTATCCAAGACAAATAAATGTGAAACTTTTAAATGTGGAATGCCTTTCTTGAAATAAATGATGTGCACAAGCATCTATCTCCCTCACACCAATACTAACAGTGAAAGGCATTAGCAGGCTAATTTCTCGAGAGACTTATTTTATTTTATAGATGAAAGCTTGGAATCTGGATTAGCTGTTGGTCCAAATGGGCACTAGATATCATGCCTAAATCAGAGTATAAACAAGCCAAGGGTGCATCTACACTGTAGAAATAATGCAGTTTGACACCACTCTAACGTGCTGTAGCTCCATCCTATGGAATCTTGGGATTTGTAGTGTTATAAGGTCTTTAGCCTTCTCTGCCAAAGAGTGCAGGTGCCTCACAAAACTACAAGTCCCAGGATTCTGTAGGATGGAGCCATGGCAATTAGAGTGGTATCAAACGCCTTTATTTCTGCAATGTGAATGCACCCCAAGACTCCTCTTCAGCTGATCTGATTTTGGAGGGATAATTTCTGCTTTATTTTAAGCTTGTGGAGCAAGACTGATTACTGTATTCTTGACTATAAGTCAACCTGATGTATAAGTTGAGGCAAGGTTTTGGGGCCAAAATTATGGATTTTGCCATGACCTGTGGACAAGTCGAAGGTAAAGGCAAGAGAGTATCTAATTGAGGCTGTTTGTTTCAACTTTGGTTTCAGCCTTCACCCAGCCAGCCAGGGCCAGTGTGGGCTGGAGAGGGCCTCTGTTTGCTTGTTTAAAAGCAATTAATCACTCAGGACTGTTTTTGCTTGGTGAAGAAAAAATGAAACTATCTTCCCACTGCATGGGGAAACCTGAAAGAGCTGTTATCACATTACCATACTAACCCGTAAATAGGTCAACCTGGAATTTTGGGGTCAACTTTTGTGCATAAATTTATACTTATTGATGATTATACAGGGTAACTCAGGACTCTGCTTCAAGATGCTAAACAGCACATTATGACAGGGTCTTTTTGAAGAAAGAAGAAGTCTTTCCTCCTGGACAATACTATTGTTTCAGATCTGATCTGCTGTGAGGAGGAGGTGCATTCCTAGAAGCTCTGCCACTAACACAGAGAGAAATGGACCAAATTCATTTACCTGTCCAGTCGGATGATTGGAGTAGGAAGTACGCATGTTAACAGCCAGCCAAATTCAGCCAATGTGTGCAGTAAAGGACCATAATCTGTTTTGATTTCACTGCCCTATATTCAGAAACACAAGAATGAATATATTTTGAGAAAGTAGGAAATATTTTCACATTTCTTATAACAGATAACAATATCTTCCATTATAGAAGGAGGAAAGGTGGCCTTCGTTCTTGTAGTAAAGTTATGTTTTTGACTGGCATGTATAGGTAAATTTGACAACTGTGTTTATGAACAGCTTTATTTTACTTTTCTTTGGCTCACATTCGGTTCTTATAATCACATACTTTTTCAGCAGGGATTTGAAAAGGCAACGAGGGCCTGGGACAGACTGCCCCAAAAAGGCGGCCTGCTGGCAGCCTATTTCCCACTGGAGGGATGCCACATCCGTCAAACTGTGCGCCATCCCTCCAGAGTAAAAAGAACCCAGAAAAACTGGGTTCTTTTTACTGTGCTGGGCAGACGTCACGAGTGTGCCAATGGTGCACTCATGATATAAGTGATGCGTAGCAACGTGTATATGCAGCGCATTGCTTATGTCAAGATGGTGACACTCGTATGGATGGGATGTTGCCATCAGGACTCTGCCATGCTGTGCTAGGGTTAGGGACTGTGCGGTTGGCGCACAGTCCCTAACCCTAGTATCGCTGCCACCACGCCCCCTTCAGCCCATCTGTCTCAGGCCTAAGTTACTTTCCTTATAACTTTGCACATATGAGGTCTCTAATATCTAAAGCAAATTACTCATAGCTCATTGTAGATTGAATTGACAGTGGAATTCCATGTAGGTCTACTCAGAGGTAAATCCTATTCTGTTTACTCTCAAGGAAGTAGGTAAAGGATTTAAATCCTTTAACCGTATAAGGACTGTGTACTGCTGAATTGAGATGAAGGAAAGAATTTCTGTCTACGTATCTATTTTTCTTTATTAATGCTGCCCCTGATTGACCAAAGCCATTTGTGTCTGGAAGCACTGTGCAAACAGTTCAGATTGCTTGGGAGCTTTGGTCAGTCCTCTTGCTATTGTAGAAGAAAACCTCCTTTTAAAGTAAAAGGCAACTTGCTTCAGTGGTAAAAGTGGTTGCCATGGAAAATTACTAGTACAAGTCACTTCTGCCTGACTGCGCAGTCCTACCTCATGTGCTGTATCCAAACATTTATTGGAATGAAGCCATTTTTATTAATTGTCTTCCATTTTTGAAATAGCAAATGTGAGTTAATAAATGCTTCACATGCTACAGGATGCTATGATTCATCCAAGACAATGTGTAACGCTAAAGGAGAAGACACAGTGGCTTGGAAACAAGCCCCCTCCAACCAACAAAGTTTATACTTATATTTTTGTGAGACCACCATGTTAGGGAAACTTTACTATTCAGTTTCTGTGCTTATTCATATCCCAGAAGCCAGTTCTAACATTTTAAGAAACTGTTCAATTTTTCCAGCAGATGTTGTTAACCACATATTGATGTCCTCAGCAGTATAGTGGCCAGTGCCTTTAGCCAAAATCTAAGTCAGGGGATTTTTAATCATCCAGGCAAAAAATAAATCCAAACCTACACATATGTGGTTTTTGACGTTGATCTGCTCAGATATTTCAGCACAAAATATTCAAATGTGAATGTAGTGTGAAATACACAATCAAAATCTGTTTTGCTGTCTATCTGGGGATCACATAGATTCATTTATACAAGGGCTTCTAAACTGAAATCATTGAACCAGCACGTAATGTTCAAGACCTTACAGATAACTATACCATGTGCTTTTTCTCTAGTGATAATCCAACTATTTCTGTGAATACTAGTTATAAAGAGTTTTTGGAAGGTAAAAAAATAAAAGATGTGCACACAAATGGTAAATGTGATTTCACTGACTACTGTTTCTAACCCAAGAATATTTAACATATACCTATTTTAAAGACTTGTTAACATTGATTTAGTTATTTGAACTGACTAAGGAAACATAACACTGGATTTGGGGATGCATAAATCCTTGCGATAACTCTTTGAGACTTCTGTTTTTAAATGGTTAAAAACAGAAATGTGGAATTACCTCAATGACAGTCCATTGTTCTACAACAATTGCATCATTTCCTTTCCTGTTTGAACCAGGGACTCCTGAACCTTCTTCTTCATATATAAATACGCCTTCTAATGATTTGGGCATGTAATCAGCTAGAGAAACAAAAAGAAAAGGAAATAAATGACAGATATAAAATTTTTAGAATGTGTCATAGATTTATCTAAAGGTCAAATTGGTTTGTTTTTGTCTTTGTCTTCCACATGATAATTATAAAACTTAGACATTTCTAACTAATTTTCTACCACTTTTAAATTAAATTTTGAGCATACAGTTGTGCCATAAAGAAAGCTCATGCAGTACCAATAACAAAGTGAACCTGGCTACTTCATAGTTTAATAACCAAAAGATCCATGCGCTCAGAAATATACAAGTTTGTATTTTTTTTAAAAAAAAGGAAAAAAATTACAGCCATGCAAATGCAACTGAATCTTTAGATTTACAGAATTTAAATGACACATTGAAAGAAAAAAGTCTTGTAGTAGGTCCAGTGCCCTACTACATGGGCATGAGCAACTATGGGCCTGAACAGACAGGCCAAAATAAAGTTGCTTTGGATCACTTTGAAGGATTGCTGTTTAAATGACACATGCATCTTAAAAGGCCAGAAGCTGCGCTCCAGTCCTTAGTGCAGCTTTGGCGCAGCTTCTGGCCTCTTAGGACACATGCATCACTTAAACAGCATACCTCCAAAGTGACCTGAAGCAGCTTTATTTTGGCCTGTCTGTTCGGGCCCTATGAAAGACTGGAGAGCTGCATTAGCCCTCCCAAAGACCTTGGAAAGCTGTACCCCTACTGCACTTGCTCCCATATACTTTATTTATGGGCCCGAACAGACAGGCCAAAATAAAGCTGCTTTGGGTCACATTTTGGCGGTATGCTGTTTAAATTATGCATGTGTCCAAAGAAACTGGAAGCCGTACCAATGCCACACTCCAATCCTAAGGACTGGAGTGCAGATCTGGTGTAGCTTCTGGCCTCTTAAGATGTGTCTGTCATTTAAACAGCATACCTCCAAAGTAACCCAAAGCAGCTTTATTTTGGCCTGTCTGTTTGGGCCCTATGGGATTTTTATCCTGCCTTTCTCCCAGTACTATGTAAACATGACATAGCAAGGCTGGGGTAGGTTGATGCAGATTCAAGGTAAATCACCATGTAGACAAGCCCTAAGAGTAAAACAGATGTTATGCCAACACAGATGTAAGCCTTCCTCTGGTTCTTACTTTTAAACTCTTCTGAGCTCTGTATTTAAGTAAGTATGGAAGGGGCACTGGACCTACTACATGTGTGTAGGGGCAAGCAGGGTTTTCCCAGCAAGTAGTGTTTTTTAAATACCAGATGCCCTCTTTTCTTAGTGTTGAGTCCCCCCTTCTTTTTAGTACTTTTTAAAAGCCCCCTTTTAAGAGCATGGCCTGAATTCAGTGTAAAAAAATTGCTGAGGGGTGACATCTACACTTCCCCTATTTGAATACAGTAAGCCTCATTAGGACTGGATCCCTACACAGAGGCAATACTGACTGTGTAACGGGGTGAAGAAGGGATGAGCATTCACACGCTCCAAGTCCTTCTTCCTCTACTGGGGTGCCATCCTGGTTTACACAAACAGCGCTGCACACAAGGAGAGTCATAACGACACACCACGGTGGTTATGGCAATCCTTCTACTGCGCAAAAAGAAGCCCCTTTTTGGGTTGCCCACGGCCTGCTTCCAGGGCTGAAAGGGGCAGTGTTGAGCCACCCATCTGTTGAGACCCACACTCACTTAGAAATATATATATATATATATATAAAAAGATTAAGCATATGCATGCTACACATATAGTTTTAACTTAACTTGGTCTCTAGACTGCCCCATGGATAAGGGGTAGCCCATGCCCTTAATTCTTCCCTGTCCCAGGGTTCTGAACAGGATGGGATATGCTATGATTTTCAAAAAGGCAGTGGGAGCTGTTGTACCATTCCCCACAATACACTATATTAGATACTACCACTACTTCCCCATGCACCCCTATGCACAGACTTCACCCCACTGCTATTTTTTCCTCACCCCAGATATTTGTCCCTCTGTGCAAGGGAGCCAAATTTTTGAGATAGAAGACGATTAGTTTCCCCAACTCACTAGAAGTGATCCTGAATAGATTAGAATCCCATGCAATCTATATAAATTGGGCTAAAGATTAATGGAGTTCTCATTACACTTACATTTAGAAGCTTCCCAGCATATGAAGGAGTCAATCAATGCCAACCCTTGCTTATAGTAAAATGAGGTTAATTCTAGCCAATCAGCATCTAAAGTATTGATCACAGCTCCTTTCCTTGAAACCTTTAGAGACAAACCCCCATCATGATAGGTCCAACAGGTAGAATCATCTTCAAAAACGTTGAAGACTGTATATAATTTGTCATCTGAAAAAAGGATAGTAAAAGTAAAAAAGTTAGGAATGGTGATGTCTTTATCAAACTGGATAACTTGGAAAAGTATTACATTTTTGCAATAGTTATTTGATGATCTGTACTGCGAATAGAGAAAACAGGTTTTTCTATGTATCATGGCATAAAGGGTGAGCAAAAGGCATCAGTATGAATACTTGTGTGTTGAATGCTCTCAAGTTAACAGACAACTTAATAAAGGTGTTTTATAGCTGAACTCCTTCCTCTCTTTGTACAGCACACTCTTTTTTTATATTTCGGTTTTCTTCCTATCAAACTGCTCCTTCATTCCCTCTTGTGTTGACAGAACTGTTTTTCAGTCTATCCTATTGCTGCCATATATTCCCTTTCTACATGCTCTTGCTTTCACTTTTACCAAATCTATTTTTACACTCTTTGACATCTCATCACATGCTCTTGTATCTGTATTTATGATGCTGACTCTTCCTATTGGAATTCAGTTTTTCAAACCAAACCTAATAAATGCAGTATTCTACCCTTACCAACCAAACCATTAACTCAGCACTGACTTATGTCTATAGGCTCTCCAATTTTCTACTTCATCCACAACCGCTACTCCCTTGTCACAGCTGTAGTTTTTAAAAGATACAACAAAGAACACAGAACCAAAATTATCAATAGAAATTTAAACAATAAACATAGAAGATAAATGGAACAAATGGATATGATTCACCATGGCTGCATCCACCTGCAGAAATAATCCAGTTTGATACCATTTTAACTGCCATGGCTCAATGCTATGGAATTCTGGGATTTTTAGTTTGTTGTTTTACCAGAGCTCTCTGACAGAGAAGGCAAAATGTCTCACAAAACTGCAATTTCCAGAATTCCACTGCACTGAGCCGTGGCAGTTAAAGTGGTGTCAAACTGGATTACTTTTGCAGGTGGATGCAGCCCGTGCCCAGTCTACACACCACTTACCCTTTCTGAGTTCATTTATTTTATTTAAAATCTTTCTGGATACTGTCACTATCTGCTAAGAAAGGATTAACGCTAGGTCCAAGAGTACTTCTACACTCTCAATCTGCTCACGTGTTCATCCTCTGTCAGATCTATTGCTGGATTCTGCTATATTTTATTTAGTTCATGTAGAATATACAGACAATGTGTTTAAATACCTTCTTCTTTCCTTAATTTTGTTGGGCCTGGACTGCCTTCTCTTCCATCTTGAAAATCAGTATCTTGTAACTGCCCACCTTCTGGGTGAATTTCTTCCTCTATTCCACTCTCAGAAGACTGGCCACTCAGTGTACCTTCATTTGAGGTTTTAACATTTTCATCCGAACTGTGCCTCTTCTGTTCTCTGCTCCTTTTGCACAGCGCTGAATCAGAATCTACCTTTTCATCCATGTTTGTGCCATTGCATATTTTAGACTGAGGACAAGGCTGTGTTATAAGCCCAACAAACTTCATGCCTCTTTTTGCAGCATCGTTGATCTATGTTATGTACAAAGACAAATTAAACTGTGTAAACATGGAAATCATTAACTAACGACACTGTGACAGCAGTGTTGTATATGATGCTTTTATGACAAAGATAGGTGAGTGTAATAGGGAAAATATACACTGATATGTCTGTTTAAATAATCAATATAAGTATTACAAGTTGTGTGTACTGTGACTTTCTAAAGTCAGTAAAATAAACATTTGAAATGTCCAGTTTGGTAGATGTGGAAATGGAACTACAACTTCCATTTATATCAAAACAAAACCCCCATTCCAAGCTCTGGCACATGCAAGCTTTCTTCTGCAAATGTATGTCTTTTATACAAAAAGTATTTATGTGATGTATCCCTTGGATCTTCCATAAATTGAAATAGGATTTTTACAGACACAGCGATTTTGAGATGGTATCTTTAATACTACATATTATTAACAATTCTGAGAATGGGATTCTGCAGTTTCTACTGTATTCAAGCGAAATACTGTATTCTGAACGGCTTTAGCAATAAGGCATTTAGAGCAATATAGATTATTCATTTTCTGGGATGATGGGGGACAGCATCTCATCCTTTGATTTCCAAAATTTATCTGGGTAGAAGCTGGAAGGTTACTGGAGGGCAAGCCACATAGGTAAATTTATGTGAGAACAACTTCTACAGCTGCTGCTACTATGTAACTCTGTCACAGGAGCTGCAAGCAACACCTCTGTGGATTTGCAGCCCGCACATTTTGACAGCACAGCAGCTATTAAAAGTCCAACACTATTGCACCCAAACAAAAAGAGTGGGGAGACCACACTTTGTTTTCAAGGATAATTTCACTCACAGAACCCTCTGGGAAGCATAATTTACTCTGAAAAAGGCGCATACTCACTGCATGCCTTATTTCAGTGCAAGAATAATTTTTTGGAACCAGGAAGAGTTCTTCCCCCACCGTCTATTTACTGTGTGCCACCAAAATTTGGCAGTATATAGCGAAATGCACAGCGGTGGGGAGACATTGGCACATATGCTCATCCCTACTCTGTTTTAACTCAATAAAACCAATTTGGGACAGCTATGAGATAGTATTCAGAAGCATCACTAGCTAAATATTTTTCAAGAGAGAAAGGAGATCATTTTAGTCTCAGAATTATTTTTAAAGAGTTATACTGCTATAGTGCATCAGTAAAATGGCCCTATGCATTGTAATACTATAACTCAAAGAAGTGGAGGGAGTTAAAATCTGAGAGGAGAAAAATTGCCCTTCAAACTTTAGGATCATTTCACCATACAGTCTGGTTGGAAGACTAATTGAAAATATTGGTACAAATAGCCCTCTCAGACAAAATGGAAGTGTGGACCTGGAAGCAACAACCAGAAACACTTAAAAGCTATATCGTGAGAAGTCATATTTCCTTTAGGCCAGTCTAGAAGAGTCCTGTATCATTCAGATTAAAAAAAAAATACTTCAAGAACGGATTCTGAAGACTGCCATACCTTTTCTAGCAATCCTTTTACTACCTCATTTGTTAGTTTTTCATATGTTAAGGGACACTCCTCAATCACAAGCCTGGGGCATCTTTGTCCTCTGGATTGTGGATGCTTCTGGCTGGAACATAGAAAGAAAGCAGCCTTTGTTGCAGTTTGCTGTACAAAATGTTAGCAGTGGCACACACAATTTCCTTCATTCCAGCAAGTTATGAACTAAATTTTGGCAACTCTCTTGTTTGGCCACCACTCCATTTGGTCTGGATTATAAACTTTTGCAGACATCTACTTGGAATACAGCTGAATTACTTACTGAGAAAAATAATTTGCACTTCATCTCAATGTCAAATAGTTACCAGAAAACTCAGGCACACATATCAATAATGTTGATGCTCCAACATGTAATTTTATGGAACTAGATACGCCAAAGGGATTATTTTTATTGTGATTATTAGTGGCAAGGATTAAATCTCCCTTATGTGTAGATTGCATTCCTTTGCACCTATTACAGTACATTAAACATTCAGACATAAATTTTAATGTGTTTCCCATCATGTCTATCTTGGTTCTTATCTTGTAATTATTAGAAAGCAAAGAAGTGTATCTCCTTGCTTTGAAGAGATGCAGTATGTCTGAGACCAGAAAATAAGCCTGTCCAACAGGGCATAGCAAAAGGCAGCCTGTTAGAAAAAATCTTTCTGTTTAGTTAAAAAACAATCACCATTCAACACAGAATGATGTCATAAGTTCATGTGTGTCAACACTGTCTCTCAAATGATTTCTGCATGATGAAAAGTTCAAACCTAGTGGGACTGTCTCTGGCTGCATGTGCCTTCAAGTCATTTCTTGTTAATATCATAGGGGTTTCTTAGGCAAGGTATACTCGGAGGGTGTTTTCCTCTGAAATATAACCTATAGAATCTGGTATTCCCTGGCAGTCTTCTATTCAAGTACTAACCATAGTACTGCTTAATTTCCAAGTTCAGACAGGATCTGGTGCCCCTGAGCTTAAAATAATTTCTATAGTCTGTGCCCAAAAAAGGATTTGAAATAATACCAGATTTCACAAAGCTCTAAACCAAAGCTTCTCCGACAGGTTTCTCTGGGACCTTAGGGTTCCATAAGAGGTTGCTACAGGTTTTGCAAGAAATTGTGACTGAAAAAATGAATAAACTTTTTTTAGCTGTAGATATAATAATGTTTCAAAGCACTGCAGATCTAGCACTGGGAAATGTGTCTACAGCACTTTCCCAGTTAGATGGATGCCTTGAAAACAGTTGAGAGGTTGTATTTACTGTGAAGGGTCATTCTGAGATGGCAGAAGGAGCAATCCACTCTTCTTGGGTTTAACCCCCCATGCCATCCGCGAGGCAGGAATCAAAATTCTTTACAGTTTTTTTCCTGTTGTGACTCCTAACCCCCTTCTTCTTCAGTTCTTCTTCCTAGCTCTGCTGTCTTATTGGTATTGTAGTCATTGCTGTTTATATGTGTATGTACACCTATCTACCTATGCATATATACATATACTTATATATTATGTTAATTTCCATATATATATATATATATATATATATATATATATATATATTATATACGCATACACATATTCTGTCCCTTTCCAGAAATGATTTATTACTTATAGTCAGGGAGTGTGTGGATTGCTCCTTCTGCCATCCCAGAATGACCCTTCATGGTACGTAATAATAAATAATTATTATTATTTATATTTTCCCACCTCTCCCGGATGGATTGAGGTGGGATTACAGTCCACTAAAGTACAACTTTTCATTCTTAGGAAGGCATGTGGGGCAATCTATTCTTCTTGGGATATACCCAAGCCCTTTCTTTTTTGGGTGGGCCACATTTTAAATTACTTATCTGCTGCTGCCTGCAGCACTCTGCAGGCAAATGCTGCTTTGGCTGATTTGAATTTGCCTATTTTAAAATGTTTTAAGAATGTGCTTAGCTCTTTCCATCCAGCCATATCACATACATCTTGCAATGAGGATGATACTGCATATGCTGTTGAAGATGCCATAGATCATGTGGAATGGGCCCAAACATTGTGTGGCCATTCTTTTCCTTCTAGGTCATAGAACATTAAAATGCATCTTGTTAGTGTTGTTTTGGACATCTTATGCCCTAGTGCTCTAGGGTTCAATGATACAAACAATGCTTCAGTCTGTCTGATGTGTTCTGTTCTTCCTTTATAGATTGCAATCGCTCATTTTACATCCAAGGAGTGCCACTGTTTCTCTTTTTGATGTTTTGGTGATGGACAAAAAGTTGGTAACAGTTGCAGCAGGACCGCGAAGAGTTTCTCTGGTTGTGACTTGGGAGAGCAGTGCAGATGTCATTTTGCAGTGCCCTGATCTGCAGCGCCTAGAAATCCCTTCAGCTCACAGAGCTGTCATCTTAGCTACAACTCAAGATACAGGATCTCAGCCAATTATTTTCAAATAGGACTTTTTAAAATCAGATTTTTAAAAAAATTGAACTTGGATTTTAAACTTTTTAAAAATTATTTTTAAAAGTGTGTACATCAAACATATAGTTGTACAACTTCTAATTGTAGCCTATGAATATTTTAACAATAGTTTATGGAAATGGGAGATAACCTGTTTAGTCCTTAGGTATGCTCATGAATTCCACATTTGGTCACTCTCTGTCTTGCCTTTTTCTAAGTGGCAAGAGAAAGTCAGAGAAGTTCAGTATGGAGTAGACCTGAACAAAGAGGAGGAATCTGGATAGGGATAACAATCTCAAACAATTCAGAATAACTGATTAGTCTGTATGTACCTAATGAAACTAACATCTCTGAACATATATTAAGGTTAAAATGCACAATAAGATGCTTCTGTTAAATTGATGATTAATTAAAATCTTCTTCACTGATGGTTTAAATCAGGGGTAGGCAACCTGCGGCCCGCGGGCCGGATGCGGCCCGGAGAGGCCTTGGGACCAGCCCCAGCCCGGTCCTGCCGCCGATTGCCGCCGGGGCCTTTGGCGTCTCGCACGAGGGGCATGGTGGGGCAATTGTCTATAGAAGCCTCAGAAACATGCATTTATCTTAACATTTTTTAAAAAATCAGCAAATTTTTTCGCGTGTCCTCCATTTTTTGTTTAAAAAGTGCCCTCCATTTGAAAATTTTGTCCTACATTTGTCCCGGTTTATTTATTTGTTTAATTTTTAAAAATTATTTAATTATTTTTTTTTGGCTTCGGCCCCCCAGTTGTCTGAGGGACAGCAACCCGGCCCCCGGCTCAAAAGGGCTGCCTACCCCTGGTTTAAATAATTAAAACCAAATCCTTTAGAGAAGCCATTTAAATTATAAGTTACTTCAAAATGATTTAAATGAAACCAGTCCTGTCATTATACTCTTCAAAGCTGGGTGACAAATTTTTTGCTTCCTAACATGGAATAGTTCAGAGGTGAAGAACCTTTTAAGAGAAGGAGCTTAAATTATGTAATGGTTTAGCATCATGCAAAATGGTTGTATTAGGACTTAACAATAAACTAAATCGTGCTTTTAATATGCATGAGGTTGGGCTTGTGCACTTTGCTGCGTCTATTTTCTATTAATTACACTTCAGTGTTGTGTCCAGACACTAAATTGTGGTTCATCTTACCTATGTTTTATTAAAACAAGAAAGCCTTATAAAATACAATTCTGTCTTGTTTCAGTGTTGTTAGTAAAGCATGATAGTTTGTCCGTATTTAGACATAACACTAAATTCCAGTAAGTTAAGAATGGAAACAAAATCTTCTGATCTCTCTTGAAGCTGCATCAAAGAAAAGAACGGAATATGTGAAGTTGAGGCTTACTCAGCCTCATTTATGTAATATTAAACCATAGCTTATGATTTTGGAATGCAGTTAATGTATAACAACTGGAACTGTATTATTACAATTTCTGTTCTAATGTTGTAGGGGGATTCATACTTCAACTTACTTTCTGACAAAGATACGTATATCCTCTGAAATATAATATAAATCAAAAACATATTTTATATCACATGTTACAGTTGGAGTTAGGACAAATACAGAAATCAACGTAGTAATATTAGCAGTTTTGTGGGCTTTTAAAATTTATCTAGAAATTGACATTCAGAACGGAAGCAGCACAAATATAATTAACAATATAATGAATGGGTAAGTGTTTTCACCTGTTCTTGAATTGTTATTAAATATAATTCTCACATTTTATTTAAAATAGCAAATGCTTTGCTATTTGCCAACTTCAGAGATAGGAAGAAATTCTTTGTTCTAGGTAATAAATTATTATACATTGCTTTTGACAGCATTTCTCATGCTCATTTTATGATCCTACTATGTATGAATTAGACAAGTTTTTGTTATCCCCCCTGCATTCTCTTTCATGGAGTCTGGTAATTCATGTTGGACAGCCCAGACTTTTTACACAAGTCATTAACTTTATAATCTAATACAAAGTGTGTGTTTGCACACTTTGTGTTTGTTTGTGTGGGAATACACATTGCTGTGAAAATACATTATCTCCATAATGTAAGTATAATTTTAAAGAAAGTCTAAGTGGCAGCCGTTTTTTTAAAAATAAGAAACTGACCATGTGAAAATGTCCTAACCCTAAGTCTGCATTAGACATCCTTTGTCCTGTCTTTTGTGCATACAAAGGTGAACTATCTATCCAGTCATCAATGGGGATTAGTTTAAGAGATTTCAAATATTTTGCAAAAAAACCAAAAACAAATGATGGCTAAACATTTTAAGAAGCAGATTTTACACCACTGCTATACTAGTGGGATTGTAATGTTAAGATCCCATGACTGCAGCAGTCATTCAAGCTAGAGTGTATTCATACAGGTCCAATTTTGGATGGCTACCCGATCTTCCTCCATATTGTTCCCTGCTTTAATTTGGTTATTTTCCAGGAGCCTGTTGTCACTTTTTCCCACTCCACATTTCCCACTCAAAAAAAATCACTGTAGAAATTCTGCTAGTGTGACATTCCTTCAGTATGCCCAAATGGGCTCCCTTGCCACTATACCTGCTATAGCAGTAGAACATCAGGGAAAAGACTCAAAACAAACAGCCCACCTCCTGCCCTAGGAAGAATTGAGGAGATTATGGTAACTCTTAGGGAAGACTTCATCCATGGTATACAGAACTTCCTTCAATCTCCTGTACCAGAAATAAAGTGAGAATGGGAGGATGGGGCAAACACATGTAACAGTGCCTACTATACACCTTAAACAAACCACATGATCCCTAAATTGGCATACTTGCTAAAGGGATCTTTTGCATCAGGAAGAACAATGCATAATGGTATTGTGATCTGGACAGACAGATGGTGACAATTTTTGGTGCAAAAAACCAGGAGAAAAATTGAACAGGGGCAATGTTGTGCAAAAAAGATCCCTGCTTGCTGATACTATCTTACCTCTATTCCACTACAAAAGCCTTGTGTGAAAATTCCTAATACCTTAGTTATACTCATGTATAAGTCTAGAAATTTTAGTCAAAAAATTGGCCCCCCAAAACCAGAGTCGACTTATCCATGGGTCAATGTTAGTATTGTACTTTAACTCTTATTTTAAAAAAGGAATCATCCCCTGGTGATAGGCAAGAGTATAATCTGTCCAGGAAGCACTGACCCACCTCTATTATCTCATCCATCCACCCTTTATTGTGAGCATAAACAGTTATGCCTGCTGGAATATTGCAAGCTCTTTGGCATTGTTTTCCTTTACTTCATCCTTTAGATCCTTTGTTACATGGCCCTATGTTTTACCCTTGACTTATCCATGGGTCATATCAAAATCCATAATTTTGGCCCCAAAACCTGCTCTCGACTTATACATGAAGTCGACTTATAGTCAAGTATATACAGTATGTCATAAGAATTCAAGAAATGTAATCTGTTTCATCAAATGCACGAAATGCTGTTTTCCACTAGCATGGGTGTAAGGGGGGCAGGGAGTCAGCAAACAGTAAGTAAGATCAGAGGGAAACAAAATGCTACTATCTGTGACAATTAGGTTAGAGATGGGATATAGGTTGCATTTTATTTAATTCTCATCTCACTGTTTCCATTTTTCCTCTTTCTACACCCATTTCTATATATGCCACAATGCAAATGTTAGTCCTTTAGAATCAAATTTCTTGGGTGTGAAATTTCCCAGCATGACCCCCTCCTAATCCACATCAAGACTGTATTGTTGAGAGTAAAGAGTTACCATTACAACTCCAATGCTCTCCTGACCCACAGTGGGCAGTCTGCCTACATGGGGAATAGGTTTCCACTGATGCTAATGGCCAAATCATGTGATACAAAATAATAACTTACTTGGTCCTAGGATGCCATAAGAACATGTTGTGTTTTTCAAGGTCTTCTGATTTTTATAAGGATTGTATGAAATAAGAAGCTATTTGCATGTTTTCAAATATTCAATTCAATAAAAAATAATTACAGGTTGAGTATATTTTATCCAGAAATCCAAAATAGTCCAAAATCCAAGATTGTCCACGTTGGTATCTTTGCTTTCTAATGTTTCAATGTACAAATTTTGTTTCATGCACAAAATTATTAAAAGATTGTGATAAAATTACCTTCATGCTATGTGTATAAAATATGTATGAACAATAAATGTATTTTTGTTGTTGTTGTTTTTAGACTTGGTTTCCTCCTCCAGGATATCTCATTATATGTATGCAAGTACTGTACTCCAAGATCAGAATAAAGAAATCCATCCAAAACTCTTCTGGTCCCAAGCATTTCAGATAAGGGATACTCAACCTGTATGCAAATTTAAGTAATGATTTATCATAGTGGCACATACTTGAGTTTGAGACGCGACAGTACGACTCGATACATATGACTCGCTGGAAAATGCCTCCTTCGTCCAACTGACAGTAAAACAGGGTGAATAGCCCCCACCACATAGCCTTTAGTGTAATACTCCTCCACCTTTTTTGCAATATCCAAAATAGAGCTGATCTTGATAACATCTGGATTTGAGGAACCTGAGGGATTAAGTTACAGAAAAATGTAACTTTAGCTGCAGATTGTTACTAATATGTTCCATTTAGTCTGTCTGCCTAATGTTTAAGCTGCATTGTAGAAATTCACTATATGACAACTAACAGCAAACTGTTTAAAACAACTTCATATGTCCTTCTCTCAGTTACACCACTGGCACATTTATACAGAGATATTAGTGATTGCCATTAAAAACAGGTGCAGGGGAAAACTGTAAAAGTTAAAATAGAACTTATAATTTCAGTTCTGAATGGGAGCGGGTATAGCATACAGTTTAAAAATCCCACTTTATATCAGTGTACATTCTGTGTGCTGGCTATACTACGCATATTTACACACATTTGTTGTTTGTTTGTTTATTTACTTTTGAAAATTGTGAAAGTGAGGTTCAAGGACTTAAGCAAGGCACTGTAGTTCCGGTCCCAGAAGTCCTACTTCACTCTTCTTAGTTTCTTTGGTTATTTTTCAGCATTGTCTCAATATCTTGAGAGCCAGCATGGTGTAGTGGTTTGAGTGTTGGACTACAACTCTCTAGAGACCGGGGTTTAGAGACCATGAAACCCACTGGGTGTCCTTGAGCAGATCTCACTCTCTCAGCCCCAGGAGAAGACAATGGCAAATGTCCTCTGAATAAATCCTGCCAAGAAAACCTCATAGGGTCGCCATAAACTGGGAATGACTTGATAGCACACAACAACTACCTATTGTCTTAAAACTTATACTTGAGGCTCATCTTTTCTTCTATTGAAAGCAAAGACAGTAAGTACGTAAATAATAAATAAATAAAATTGATTCGTTTAAATAATAGTTTTAGGATCTGCATCTTAGATTTGCAGAATGCCCTCTGATCTCATTATAACTGACTGAGAATGGTTCAGAAATGCTGTGGGGTGGGGAGGGAACAGTGGACATTTACAAACTCAGTCAAGGCTTTATTTTTCTTCACAGCACACCCACTACCTTAGTAGAGATGAGAAAGAAAAGCATTGTAATCAGCATATTAGTCCCAAAGGCAATTTGAGACCCTGATATTTGCCCCACTGTGCTGAGTGCAGAGACCAGGTCTGATGGCCTCTCTATTTCCTCCTGCAGGAGCTTCCACTTCATTGCAGTCTCTTCCACAAACAGAAGGAATCCTCTGGATCCAATCTCCCATTTTGAAAAATAAGGTGGGCCCTTCCCATCCATGAGAGTTTGGTTCCGCCTTCCCCACCCCAGCAAATGGGAAAAAACATGGGAGCTCAAGCCTACATTAGTCAATGGGTGGCAACATGGGTGCATCTGTATCGGTGTGCCCTTGGGTGCATGACATTACTGGCTAATATGAGGCGGGGTGATCCATGGGAGCTTCACTCTGTGGATGACTAACCAACTGATATGACAGGCTCCCTGTAATATGTTATGAAACACTACAACATTAAACCTCTTCTCCCCTTCAGTACCCAGCTGCTAAATATCTACTTTAATGGTTAATATTTTTTCCTACAAGAAATTATCTCCACCAAATTACTTTCAGAAACCCCTGTCTACGCAACATAAAATGATACCTTCTATGCAGCACAGCACAAGACAATGTACTCCAAATTAAGTGCAAAATATAAAGTTACAGACTAATATATGATTTATGTTTGCATTAGGCAATTCATCATGACCCAGAATAAACTATTGCTAACTTCTACTTTCCTACTCAAAGACATCTCCATTGCCAAAACCAAAATGAACTAAGCCTATACAGAGCAAAATAAAGGTACTGGACTAAAATGTAGTACCACGTGCCTCATATATACTATAAGTCATTCAATGCATATTACTGCAACATGTATGCAGGCATGACACAATAAACAGTCTGGCCTTTGTAACCACAGTCAAGTTAGCCCAAAGAGCTGGTTTACAGCTGCTGAGAAACTTTCTGCTTTACAAAAAGTTTTCAGCTTGGGTCCCTGAAGCAAGTGCTATAGAACAGAGCTGCCTGTTCTTAGGGGGAAGCCATCTGGGGTTGGTTGTTTACATTTTCCACTTTCTGGGACAGGGAGTCAGTTGTTTAGAAACAAGACACCCTACAAGAAAAGGAAGTAGCCCCCACATGGCACTCTCTGGCTCTAGCTGCATTCAGATCAATGTTATTTCCATTATCCTATTAAAGTCTCTAAAAAAGAAGAACATACTGAAAGGTAGTTTCCACTGACTTCTTCTGAACTGCTTTTACTACCAAATACAGCAGAACTGTGATTTTCAGTTCACAGAAGTCAGAAAAAAGAGCCTACATCTGAAAAGGCTTCAGTGTACTATATTATACACGCGTATCTGAACACACATACAATTCTGGCACTCAGGCACGATAAACACTTATTTCTAAACTGTTAACCTAATGATTTCTGTTCATGATGCATCATGCCTTTTCTCATATCTAATCCTAAGAAACAGAAGGACCACTTTCCCACTTTAAACTTACAAAAGCTTGAAACAGATTATACATACCTTCTAATGTAAAATCGAGCAGTACGTACTCATAGGCAGAGTCGGCCTTTGTTTCCACTTGTGGTCTCTTTAGGGTTGAAAATATTTTTCCAGGGCTGCTATCATCGGGGTCTTCTAGTTTTCTCAGTCCGCACCCCATAATAAGAGCTGTCAGGCGCTGGTGGGTGTGGAGGAATAAGATGCAAGAAAAGGTGGTGGTAGGAATGGGAATATGCCCAAAAAATCTGTTTCTCTGACTGGAAAGAGAGAGAGAAAAAACAAGGAGTTTGTTTTAGATGCTGTTTACTTTTAGCCATAAATCCAAAGTGAAAAGAACATCCAGCTGCCAAGTTAGAAAAAGGAGGAAATTTCTATCCATGTGGAGGCATCAAATCTATATGATATCAGGCGACAAGCTCAGAGCACTGCTGCTCTGAGAGGAACATACAAAGTGTTACAAACTTAGCAGAGATTTTCCATGCCACGTCAATTTACAGCCACCCCCTAGCAGTGTTCTGTTGCAGAGAGGGCACCAATGAGTGCTTTGTCTGTCCCTCTTGGCGGACTGATAATGATGCGGAGAAAGGAACTCAAATAAAAAGTTACAGCAAAACTTCAGTGGGATTACTTACAGTCAGGAGGTCTGCTTGGTGGGGCAGCACATCAAGGGGGGGGGGGGAAGAGCACGGTAGTCAAAGAACAGGAATGGAGAGCCTCAGCATGGTTTGAGACAAAATCATTTCCAGAAAGGAAGTCAACTTCAAGAGGAAATCACTCCTGGCATCTCAAAGGGGAGCAAAGTAAATGAAAAGCAGTTCAGACGCTGTATTTTAAACGCTAGAGCTTGGTTCTTTACTTCCTTTGCATAGGACAGCTGGAAAAGTCCACACAATGCTAGAGTTGCAAAACATTTTCTTGGCTAGAGCAGTACAAAAAAATCAAATATGGAATAGACAATTAAATCAGTACTTCCATCATTTTGATAACTCTTTTTGAAAACAGAAATGAAACTTACATTAACAGTAAACATGGGAGAGAATATACAATTTACACTGTGCAAGAAAGAGGTACTCAGAAACCATTTCCCTACTTCTTTACATTTTCTAACAGTTAAAGCAGTTCTTTAAACTTTAGTTAAGAGATCTCCTTTAAGCAATGATTGATGCCATGGATTTTCAACTATTTACTTTTTTTGTTTTCATTTCATCAGTAGATGCAATTAAGTTAAGCTAAGCCACAATGTTATCAATAGTTGTTGTTCAAAGGCTTCAGTGTGGTTCAAGGTCTTTCAAATCCCTAGTGAGTTGGTAGATAAGAGTACATCCTAAGTACCTCTAGAAAATGAAAATAATAGTTTTTAAAAAGTCTGCTGCTCCTACCACAAATTTGATCTAAAAGTGGTTTATTATCTCACTTTGGTTTTTTCTTTTTTTAATTTTAAAAATTCTTTTCAATTCTTTTCTTTTCTTTTTAATTATTATTATAAATATATGTACAAAACATGTCACAACAGTAAAGCAAAATAAAACAATTCACCTCACAACTTTGAATTATGTTGCTTGTCCCCTTCTTAGGTTCTGTTCAATGTAAGTGGTCATTTTAACGTCCAGTGCTGTCTTTGTGTAAATCTAGTCCACAATGTCCAACCAAAGGTTCAGATGAAATGGAAGTTGTCTTCTCTTGTTTCTGTCTTTCTTTACAAAAGGGCTTGACAGACCACCCCAAAAGGGCAGGCTGGAGCCTCCTGTTTTTGCTCCCAAGGGATGCCGCAGCAACCAAACCTAGTGCCGTCCCTTATTAGACACGTGCCAGTGGCACACTGGCACGCGTCAATGGTGCAGCCACTGCACCACGATGCATGGACACTGTGCTGCGCTTGCATCATGATGGCGGCCATTATGGCACCAGCATTACGTGCTAGGGTTCAGGAGTATGCAGATGCTGCCGCTCCAAACCCTAGAATCGGCACCAGGACAGCGCTTCCTGTCCGTTTGTACCAGGCCAAAGTCAATGAGTGGGAACCATTTGTCTATGAAAGTTCCTGATTTTGGGTGTCCTGTGTAACTTGCCATTCTGTCAGACACTTTTTTGAGTAACCATAGGTCCCATATCTTTTCCCACCACATATCTAAAGATACCTCCCTTGTTTTCAAGCATTTAGTAATTTCTACATGGGCTGCTGTAATGAAGAAATCTATGAGGTTTTTATGTTTCAAATTTGAGTTTGTGTCCACATATATTGATAACAAAAGAATTTCTGGACATAACATTACTTCTTGGTTGGTAATCAATTAAATTTGTTCAAGTAACAATTGCCAAAATGTGTTTATTTTGGGGCAGTCTAGCCACACGCGTAGAAATTTACTTTCAATGGGGCTTGAGCATACACAGTGTTTTTATGCGCGGGAGGGGTCCGGAATGGATCCCTCGTGTAAAAAAAGGGTGCACTGTAATTTTACATCTTGGTTTATTAATTCTATCTGTCTAAATGCTGAGGTGGGAGGTTGACAGTCACTTGTTTTGGGGATAGGGACAATTTTGGAAGTGCGCTAAGATTGGGGACATAGATCTTGTGACATTATCTCATTGAATAGATCTTGTAGATGTGGGGCAATTTCATTAGAACATCACTTTTAAATTCTCCTGTAAATACATCTATTCCAGGAGATTTTCCTGGTTTGAGGTTTTGGATTGCTTGTTTGATTTCTTCTAAAGAGATGGGTTGGTTTAGTAGAGCGGTGTGTAGTTATTTTCAAAATTTTGATAATCAAGGAATGAATTAAGTTTATCTGGAGGGGTTTTTTTATTCTTCAGCATAGAGTTCAGAGTAGAACTCTCGGAATTCCTTTGCTATGAACCTTATCACACGCAGGGCAAAATGTGGTAGAATCACCATCCAAACATTGCGGAAGTGCCAGGGATGTGATCATGCCTGGCGCTTCTGAAGTGTAATTGAGGCTATGGAATCGTCATGGAATCATTCGCTGGGAAGCCAGGAGGAGCCTTTTTCTGCACAATGGGAGAGCCCGTTATTTAGGAAATGGCTTCCCCGCAAACAATTCCATGATGGGATGACATTTTGACCACGTTTGCCCTGCGTGTGATAGTCCTATGTCAACTTGAAAGGTTTTGATATTGCCATTTGGGGAGGTGATAGCTGCAACAATTATTTTTTCTGCTTTCTCTTTTGCTAATCTAGCTAGTAATTTAGAGTTCCTATTATTGTTTTCATAGAAGTAGGCTTTCGTGTATTACAATTTAGTTTGAACTGAGTGTAATTCTTCAATATGAGGGATTTTTCTAATAAAGTTTTTAGTATGTCTGAGTTTTGGGATTTTTTTTGTGGGAGTTTGACAAGAGTTCGGTTTCTTTAATAAATTTCTGGCGTTCTTTTCTTTAATTTTCTTTTGTTTAGAGCCTTCCTGTATAAACAAACCCCTGAGCACCGCTTTTAGTGTGTTCCTCAGAGGTGTTTTCATATCTATTTTCTAGATAAAAAGTTTCTATTTTCTATGGTCTTTTGAAAAGGGTCATGCGTTAGGATTGCTGGGCTAAACTTCTAAGTCTTTGAAGTCTTGGAAAGTCCTTCCGGCACCCTGTCAAATATTATTTGGGATTGGTCTGAATATAAGATTGGATTCACTGTGGAATTTAAAGTTTTGCCTAATAGCGACTTGGAGATAAAAAAAATTATCAGTTCTGGAATATGTCTTATGGATTGCTGAGTAGAAGGTGAAGTCTTTCTCTATGGGGAGAGATCGCCAAGGATCAAGTAATCCTGCATCTTTAATTATCTGCATCAATGGGGTTGGACCTGTATGTCTAGAAGGTTTTGATTTATCAAGATAGGAGTACAAAACTTCATTAGAATCTCCTCCCAACACTATGCAACCAACAACCACTTCATTTAGATGGTGTAAAAAAGCTGATATAAATTGGTGCTGACCTGTATTGGGTGAATAGGAGCCTAGGATTGGCCACTTTGTTTTTTCTTCAGTTCACAGTTCTGTTGCTATATTTTCTTTCTAGGCATGGCTGATGACTATAAATTCATTTAGTTTCCATCAACAGTGCCCATGCCATATAACAAATTCCTTTTTGAAAAATATTTCAGCCTGAGAAACTATTTGTCATACAGTAAGAGGAAGTTGTTCAAGAAGGGGGGGGAATCCTCATTAGGTTCACATAACTTTTTATTTTTGTTTAGTTATTTCATTTATATGCCACCTTTCTCCCTGAAGGGACCCAAGGTGGCTCACAGATTGGACCCAAGGCACTAGGCCATGCATCCTGATCTTTGAGATTTTATGTACAGTCTATTTTTGTTCATTTTAGTTTCTCCATTTAACATCAGCAATGATTTGAGTTAGTTTCATTTTCCTGGCTGTTCATTTATTCCTGTAGGTAACTATGAATTACTTCAAAGCTTAAGAAGGCAACTTTTTATTTGAATTTGAATAAATATCTCTGGCAACTGTATCAAATTACTGTAATACGCTGCAATTAGTTCTGGGGGTGAGCTTTTGTTGCATCCTCAACATATTCTCTCAGTACCTCTCTCAGTGTATGTAACTTTCTATCACATAATTCTCTCACACACTCAGTAATACTTTTTCTGATTCTGACTTGGATACTGTCATTTACACACAGTCTCCCACACAAATTCTGTCTCTCTCCTCTCTCACACTCAGGAGCTTATCCCATGGCTTAATAAATCGATTTTCCTCTATCCAGTTTAAATCTTAATTTGGGTGGCCTCCTGATATTATCGCAAGGTTTTTGCCGCCTAATTTGCCGCCCGAATACAGCCTGGGTTCATTCCCGCTTCCAGGAGTGCTCTGGTGGCCATTTTCTTAACTCAGAAAACTCCCGGATCAAAAAAGAGCCAGGAGGAGCACTCCTGGAAGCAGGGATGGACTCGGGCTGTATTTGGGCGGCAAAAACCTTACAGTAATATCAGGATGCTGCCTAAATTAAGATTTAAACCAGATAAAGGTAAATCGATTTATTAAACTATGGGATAAGGTCCTCAGTCACACTCTTCATCCTTTTATATACTAACATATGCACTTGTGTATACTTGCATATACACAAGAAAATGAACGTTTCTATGTGACTGTATGTGTGAGAGAGTAAATGAGTATGTGTGTAAGTGACAGAATGAAAAAGCATGACTGTGTACATATCTATGAGCACTGGCTTAAGTGTGTGTGTGGCTGTGTGTGACACAGTACACATGTGTTAAGTACAGTAAGCCCTCTATACCCACAGAATTTTTATCCACTGATTCAAGTATCCCTGGCTTGAAAATATTAAATATAGATATATAAATTCTATAAACATCCTTGATTTTGCAATTTTACATAAAGGATTTGTTTTACTATGCCACTGCATTTAATGGGATGTCAGCACCCATAGATTTTGCTATCTATGGGGAGGGGCGTTTCCTAGTACCAAATCCCAGTAGGGCCCACTCTACTCAATTTAAATAAAACTGTTCTAATCTGGATGATGTTGTTTCCTTATAATATGTTCAGGTATGAATATACATGAATGTACAAATGAAAATACACACAGTAAATGAAAATATCTCTATTTTTTTATACTACATCAAGCAGGGGTGGGGGAGCACAAAGTCCGCATGTAGATGTAAAGAGAGTCACAAGAGTAAAAAGTCTGAGAACTGCTGCCTTAATGGTTTGGGACCAGGATCCTCAAGGAGCATCCTCTTCTGTACCAACCTGGCTGGATACTGACAGCATCTGTTAAAATTGTTACTCCAGCCACTTCTGTCATATGAGTAAAACAGATCATGACTACAAAGAGGTCATTGTTGGCTAGCTGATGATAGTCTTTCAGCCAGGACGTTTATCAAGTCATTTTTCTAAAACTCAGGTCCCAGGTTATTATTTAAAAAAACAACAACAAGCTGTTCTTTTTTATCACTCCGTAGCATGTTGTCTATGGAATTTTTTGATTTTAACATGATGTTAATAGTTTGATTTATAATTTTAGTGACTGTAAACTACTTGGTGTCTTCCAGTTATGGGTAGTACAAAATTTTCAACCAGTCATTTAAAAAAAAAAGTATAGTTACATTTGAGATGTACGAGAATGGATTTATGTTGGGTGGACGATCTGAACAAAGACTCAAAGTTTATATTTTTTATGGCAAAAGATTAATGTTTATGTTTACATTTTCTTTATTTTGTTAAAATATTTACTTAATTGTATACTGGCAATTCTTAATACTGAATTTTAAATATGAGTGAGATTATGAGAGAGCTATAACATTGTTACTCCAAGATCCATCCTCCTTTCTGGTATTAATGATATAAAGGGACTGTCTGAGGCCCTCAGCACAAGGAAACACCCATACCATATCAGGAGATCTGGGACCATATTTGGGGATCTGTGGGGACTCTGCACGAGGAGGTGCAGCGAGATCGATCAAGATCGGAGTCTGCATAATCCCTTTGCTGTTGGGATTTTGGGTGATAAACCTTGTGTTTGCAAGTAAACAGAAATCCAGGAGTACCTCCCTCTGGGGGTAATATACCTTTGTCCAGGGACATTTGCACGGATTGTTGGGCCATTCTCAACTTTCCATTCTTCACTACCAATTTGGTCTTGAGGTCAGACAAACCGTTTTTGTCTGTACCTTGCTTGACTCCTTAGCTTGGTAACCGTGACATGATCGCCAGGCAGCTTGCTGAGCCACTTCCCCGCAATTGGAGCTTTGCTTCTGGAATCATTATAGTATTTCCCTCTGCATCTCTTAATCTGCTGTCTGTTACTGCCTTCTGTACAATGTAGTTAGTTCTTGGATGTGTGTGTGAGGGAGTGACTTTGTATAGATGGTGACTTCCTTCTAATTAATAAATAAGACTAATTTGAACCTTGCACTCTGGAGTTCTATTTTTTTAAATCAGTATACACAGGCTAGACCCCAGTTTTAAGTTGCTCGAGCCCTTTTGCTGCTTTCAATTGAACTAATAAAATTCCTCCATTCAATGTTAATTGTGGGTGCCCTCCTAGGATCCTTGCATTTGGGTATCAACATCACAGAAACTTATATTCAAGTCTATTTGGAGTATGCTTGAAGGTCTGCATAGCTAAATCAAAAGTGTTATCCTACAGGCTTTATTCACCATCCATTATTCAATGGTAGGAGGATATTATTCATGAACACATATCTTATAGGTGGCAACTATGAATGTATTCTGGATATCTGGTCAGTTTATATTTATGTATACTTAGCACACCACTTTGATCTAATGTGCATCTCCTTTCAAAATTGTTTTTCCTTTCTTTCCCCCTCTTTCTTTTGTATTTGCAATCTTTAAAAATGCCATGATTACACCATAGAAACTAATTATTAAAATGGATTTAACAGATGTCTCATGAAGGCTGGAACTAACTAAACTACTGGACAAAATTGTAGTGTGATTTTTACCACTTACTGAAAAGTGTAAAAGCATATCTATCATGGCAAATAAAATGTAATTATTTCCACTTATATACAGGCAGGGAATGCAAGGAGCTATTTTAAGCATGCCCTGTGGGATCTGACTATTTTCTGTTAACAGCAGGCCCTCATGCCATGTGCCAATCTGCATTTGAAAGTTCCTTCAGTTTTTGCTATTATGTGGCGTATGAGGTTGCTGTTAAAGAAACATGTCCAATGTTTTCTTAGGCATGTGAAATTAATTATACAGTTCTTTGGCTCCTGGCTATGGAAAAACAGGGCAGAATTTGACATGTAAACATAGGTTTCTGGAATGTACCTAAAGGACTAATAAATGTAAACTCCATTTGGTAAAAACATGGAAATTATTCTGAGCTTATTAAAAATTTGTGTAGTGATACTTAGCTGATAGTTGTCACGTAGGAGGAACAGCAATTCATTAATATTTTAAGCACAAATTAACCAATACCCATCCCTTCTACTTTTCAACTACCAACTTAGTATGACTGCACTTAGAGAAAAACTGTCATCAGAGTAATTTCTATATTTTGCTTTCTACAAGTGGATAGCAATAATAAAATCTCTATGGAGCCAGTGTGGTGTAGTGGTTTGAGTGTTGGATAATGACTTTGGAGAACAGAGGTTGAATCTCTGCTTGGCTATGAAACTCACTGAGTGACCCTGGGGAAGTCACACTCTCTCATCCTCAGAGGATGGAAATAGCAAACCCCCCTTTGAAGAAACTTGCTAAGAAAACCACATGATAGGTTCACCTTGGGGTCATATGTTGGAATGACTTGAAGGTACACTACGACAACACTGTATAGCAAGAAAACTGAAGTTGTGGGAGCGTGGCTCACCATCATTCATGGCAGATGCATTACAATCAAGTGGGACAAGATATCATTTATTAACAATTGGAGTGAACTGCACCTGGATTTTATGATCAAAACAGCTCAACTGATACAAGGAACAAAAAGGTTAGCAGACCAAGGAACATTCATTTGCTAAGCAGCCAAAATTTTAAGTCAATGTGACTCAAAGAGATGCTGGGATGGCACGAGGTTCACATAAAGGCAGCAAAAGAGGAATAGGTGACAGTCCCCTGACACCAGACTTACCCTTTTTGGATCGCTTGGAAAAATTCTGTTGAGAACCTGGTAAGAGATCTTCAAAAATATTGGGCATTGGCTGTTGAACTGGTAGATTCGAAGCTTACTGCACTAATCACCCTTAGCAGAGATGTAGATGACATGTCTAATACAGCCTTTGAACAAGGAACATCCCATGAATCCAACATTCAAAAGCTAGAAGAAATGAATTAATGTCTCACAAACAAGAAGGAAAATTTACAAAACTGAAATAGATGTTCAAATATTAGAATATGTGGGATCCCTGATCATGCAGAACAAGGTGACATTATCCTGGTTTTCCTCACATGGCTAAATACCACTTGACCAGAATTTGATCTCCAACTTACTGATATAAAAAGAGCCCATCAAAATGTCAACCATCAACCCCAAGCAAATTACATTTCCCATAATTATACATTTTGTTCATTATCCAAAGAAAACACAAGTACTGTATTAAAGAAACTCACTGATATTCCAAATCTCAAGAAACAACAGTACATATGTATTTAGATGTCATAGAATCATAGAGTTGGAAGAGACCGCAAGGGCCATCCAGTCCAAACCCCTGCCATGCAGGAAATCTAGGTCAAAGCATCCCTGACAGATGACCATCCAGCCTCTGTTTAAAGACCTCTAATGAAGGAGACTCCAAGACACTCCAAGAGAGTTTGTTCCACTTGAATTGTGGTGTCCAGAACTGGACACAGTATTCCAGGTGGGGCCTGACCAGAGCAGAATAGAGTGGCACTATTATTTCCCTTGATCTAGATCAGTGGTTCCCAACCTTTCTAATGCCGTGACCCTTTAATACAGTTCCTCATGTTGTGGCAACCCCCAACCATACAATTATTTTCATTGCTACATGCAAATATGTGTTTTCCGATGGTCTTAGGCGACCCCTGTGAAAGGGTCGTTCGACCCCCAAAGGGGTCCTGACCCACAGGTTTGGAACCACTGATCTAGACACCATATTTCTATTGATGCAGCCTAAAATCGCATTGGCCTTGTTAGGTGCCACATCGCACTGTTGACTCATATTCAATTTGTGGTCTACGTGGACTCCCAGATCCCTTTCACACGTAGCCAGGTGTACCCCGTCTGTTCACTTCATTTTTCCGCCTTAAGTGCGGTACCTTACATTTCTCCGTGTTGAATTTCATTTTGTTAGCTTTGGCCCAGTGTTCTAGTCTATTCAGGTCGTTTTGAATTTTGATCCTGTCCTCTGGAATATTAGCTATTCCTCCTAATTTGGTGTCACCTGCAAATATGATAAGTATACTCCCAATTCTGCCATCCAAGTCATTGATAAAGATGTTGAATAGCACTGGGCCCAGGACAGAACCCTGTGGGACCCCACGGGTCACTTCTCTCCAGGATGAAAAAGAGCCATTGTTGAGCAGAAAAGCTCCAGGAACCCTGGTGGTGGTACTGGTTAAATGCCATTACTGCAGCCAAAACATGTAACACAGCCAAAATGTGAGTTCGATCCTGCAGGGCTTCAGATTGACTCAGCCTTCCATCTTTTTGTAGGTTGGTAAAATGAGTATCCAGCTTGTTGGGGGAAATTAGCTAACACATTGTAAGCCAATTAGAGAGTGCATTGCACTATAAAGTCATAAAGAAATGTAAGTGCTATTGCTAAGTGGTAATAGTGCCCCTAGCAAACAAAACTGCTCTTTTGAAGCCATAGTTCTCTTTCTCATTCCACACTTGAACCATGGCAGATCTGCTCACTGTCACTGTCTTCTTTCTCATTCATGATCACAACCCATTCACCCCATCCCACACTAGACCAGCCTTAAAACACACTATAGACATCCAGAAGACATCAGAATACACAACCATATAGATCTGTTACACATTCTCCTCCACCCACCCCATCCTAGTTACCTCCCTATTTTTAATCTCACTGTTTTATTCTCTCATAAGTGTATCCAGTAGCACCAGCCAGTCTGGGAGGGCTTTGAAGCCTTTGTCCACAATCTTTACCTCCTCAGAACATCCCTAGATTAACATGGAGCCTAGATTTTTGAAAATCTGCAGAGCAAACTGTGTGTATGGGGTAGATGTCCATTGGCTGGAGCACCCACAAACACCACACTACCAGCCCTAAACTAAAAAGAAGCACTCAAGAACACATGATGGGGGTTACATCTCTTCATAAATTTATTTCATATTAAAACTAATTTGTTTTGTCCATTAAATGCAAATGGAGGAGAATGCTATTTCAGAAAATTGGTAAAATGACTGGAGAAGATTCCTCCCAGGGGTAATATATAGGATAGGGAAGAAAGTACAGTATCATCTCTCCTCCTCCCTTGTGAATGTGATTATTTCTCAGGAGCATCTATATTTCAGCACATGCAAATGTAATTGTTTGTATGTGCTGAATGTCAACTGTAATAAACACATGTTCAGATATGACCTTTGTTGACTTTACTACAGTTATTGTGATATATTCAAAAAATAACCACAGCAAATACTTTTGAATTACTGTACATTGCTTTCTGTGATTAATCTTGAAGATATCTAGGAGTGGGCCTTTCAAAATGGAACCAACCAACAGTTTGATACTTTCAACTTTGTGCCCCCATCCTGAATGTTGCTTCTTGAATCCTACTCTTTGCAAATTCCAGGAGGCTGGTTTACTTATGTGACTGAAGCTCTCGCTTCTGCCCCCTAAAAATGAATGGGCATCACCATTAGTAGATAAAGAATGCTTTATTTAGATGAAACATCATTACAAAACCACTTATTTTTCTTAAAAGGTACAGAATGTAGACACCTGTTTTATTACTGTACGTTATACATCAATAGCACAATCTAAACTGGCTCAGATATAGTGCCCCTATACTGAAAATCTTCACTAATCTTACAGACACCTGTTTTCCTGTACCTCACCTCCATGTGCACAAAAGGGATGCAGCGTTGTGCAAGAGGCTAGGCAGTCTGCCACACTTTCCATACACTGCTTTCCAGCAATTACTCTTATTTGTGTTTCATTTGCAGTGAGGCAGAAGGCAGAGAGAATAGGCTTTACTGACTAAACGGAATCCTCTGTGAGCTACTACCATGCCTACAGGTTGACAGGACAGTATACATTGTTTAAATAAAAAGTGAGCAAATAACTGGTTTTCAAAATTCTGAAGCACTATTAAACTTTTAATAAAACATCCTTCTATACATTCAACATTTGTCTGTACATCAGTAGGAACTTAAGGATGTATTAACCACATGGAGGGATGCAGGCATCCTACCAATTTTTTTAGGAATACCACTGTAAATGAATACAAACTTTTTACATTTTTTTAATGAATGTGTATTTTTGTGAACAAACGTTTATTATTATGATGAAAAGTACTGTAAATACCTGTTACAAAATACATCATCATACAGCCTGTTTTAATTGCCAGTTTAACGTATTTTTAGAACAGTGTTATCATATCAAAAGAGCTGAAAAACACTGCCTAGTAATGAAATTAAAAAATAGACAATACTCTTCTACTATTGTGTAATATTCTGCCTAAAAAGAGCTCTACAATAATATAGAACTGGCAAATAGAAAATAATCCAGTTTCTAAGTAGATTTGTATGTATATATTATTAAAATAACTTTCCCTGTCACAGTGCAGTTTTTCTTAAAAAAGCTGCCACAATGTGAGAATTAATACAATTGCCTTGAAATTACTTTTACATCTTAATACACATTACAATGAACTGACATTGTACATGAAAACCGTAATAGAGGTATAAAACATACACACAAAGCCATGTGTTCTGTTACCTTTGTGTAAATTATTGGGATGCACTCTGTTATAACCATTTGCTAATTGGACTTTAGAGTAATTTAAAGGATAAAAAAATATAAAAGTAAAAGCTCAAACGACTATTTTATGATTTTTTGCTTTGCAAACTGAATAAAATTTGATGTTCTGCTTTTTCTAAATTTCAAAACAGGACGTTTTTCCATTATAGCAAGTTCTGTTTCAACATTATGACATTTCCTACTTATCTTATAAATATGTTTGCGTTATGTGATACATACTTAATAATTTCTTCATTTCTAAATAGGCCGGCACATTATGATTCCGTTATGAACACTAACAGAAAGTTAAGATCAGGATTTTCATAACATTTTTTTCTATAACATATAGTAGAAGCATTGTCAATTCTTGTTTCCAGACACAACAAGAGGCTGAGTATGAGAATCGGCCATCATGACATCAGAACGTGTGTAGCCTTGGGAACCATTATATTCTCAATGGAAGTAAGACAAAAGGAGTTTTACTAGATCCAGGTAGTGTTCAAGCTACAGAACATTCCACAATTACCACACAATGTACAAGAAAAAACATTTACTTTGAAAAGCACTGAGTCGTCCAGTTTATGTTACATAACTAGACTGTGCAAGCACCTTTTCTTACTTCTGGCAATATTACTTTGGGAATACAACTGCAAGAATTATCTAAATGGAACTTCTATTTTAATTAGATAGTTATTTTCTGTTATTCAATATGTCTTATATGAAACTATAGTATGGCCAAATTAAGAGAGCTGCAAACCACCCTGAGGTTTTTATTGCTGTTTTAAATAGAAATAATAAATTGGAAGTTTGAGGTATTTATTTACATGTTGTAAAGAGATCACAAGCAGCTAGAATAATGGATTAGATTTATGTACTAAAGTTGTTTTCAGAACTGCACTTCTAAATACCCTGTGCCTCCTTGGATGCTTTAACAAATATATTTTTAAACTAATGCACTAGGGATATCCATTTTCCAGCGCCTTCCTTCTCCCAGAACCATCTTGGGACATTTGTCTGGCGACAGCTTGGTTTGTGTGGGGAACCAGGGCTCGCACTCCTCATTCTGCTGACCGGAGAGCAGTTCCATCAACAGAATGGTACCAGTTGCGTGTCCAGGCTTTTTTGTGTGTATAATACCACATTTTTGCCTATCTATCGGAAAATAATAATTAAAATAAACTAAAAAGGAACCAGCAAAAGATTTAAACCACACCCTGATTGCTTGGATTTATTAAAATAGTGTTACATCAATTGTGTGCATGATTTAAACTGCCAAACTATAATTCCACAATCACAGACCGAACACATGACCTTTTCTTGGTTTTTTTCTCTATTGTATATCGTACAGTATAGTATTTACAACTGAGCAAGTCCTTTCACAGACATTAAAGCAGTTTCAAGAGATGTCAACACATTTATACAAACATATATTTAAAACTTGTACAACTATAAAAACAGAAACATAGACTGACATACCCAGCAATTCAAGTTTATTTACATTTGACATGAAGACATTTGAATCTGGTAACACTGAGATATCATAAACCTTTTTACCAAAAACGAATCATAAATTACTTTGCATGGAGTCTTTTTTCTGCTCAATACAAGTACATACCACATAAAGATTTTAAGTGAATAACTAGAAAACATAAAATAAAATGCTTTTAGGAGACAATTTATTTGTCAGTTACATGTTAAAAGACAACACCAGTAATTCTTAAATACATTATTTAAATGTGATCTTACTGAGTGTAACTCTTTGTTGTAATAATGACTACAAAATCCTGTCTGACCTAAAAAATAAGCCTTAAAGAGTCAGAAAATTCACCTGAAATAACATATACAGAGTTTAAAATAATGAAATAAAATAATGAAATTCTACAGTGGAAGTGACAGAACTGGGCTTTCAGTCCAACATTAAAACAGCAGATATATTATTTGCTGGAATAAAGCAAAGATGAGGCAGCAAGGCAACAAAAAGTGATAAAGAAAAGCAAGGAGCAAACAACTAAATTTGATCCTCACAGTGAAGATGAAAAAAGAAGGTTCTTCTCCAGGACATGATACAGGCAGTGATTCATTTTGATCCTGCACACATAGAGGCCAATAGATGAATGTAGGTTTTCAAATAGTTTAGTACTTTCTTTTTAATGCATGCTTGTATTTTCTACACATAAAAGAATGCCAATGGAATGCATGTAATTTTGGTATGCTTAAGAGCACCAGCCAGAGAAATCAGATATGACTACAGCAAGTGGTCCTATTTTTCATCTTTCAAAGGACCTTAACAATTATAAATCTTCCTTAAATTAAAAACAGACTGATTTGATTTTAGCAGAAATATGTAAAACAGAATTATACCAAACTGAAGCAAACAAAAGGATACCGAAACAGAAATATTTTTTTAAAAATGATGGAATCCAACAACATTAGCATTTTCAGTCTAAAAGAAAATGGTTCTTTATCATCACAGTTCGCTGTTCTTGCAATTTACCGAGGGAAAGGAATTCAAAGTTTGTTTCTGAACAGAAATGTGCTGGATTAATAAACAGTACATACATGGCCTACAAATTACAAGTATGTGTCACCATGTATGTATAACAAATGATAAGGGTTAACCATGATTTTGCTGTGATTAATGTTTATTAACTGAATGTTTACAAGTAAGGTCTTGTATTTCCTACAAAAAGTAGCTCATTTTGATTTACCAATATTGACAAATATGATGAGCTACAAAATACATACCTTTTATGTGCTAATGTATTCATTATTGAGTAAATACCTAAGGTTCTATTTAACGGAGTCTGTGGAGGAAGGCAGTAGCAAGATTGTGTCATCCTGCTCTGTAATCTTTCTAGGATGAAAGTGAGGACTACGTTGCATAGCGAGGGCTTCAAAGTCATCGACGAAGGATGAGAAAAATTCTCCTCACAGATGTATCCTTGCTTCTAAATAAGAGGAAAAAACTGTAAAATTCAAAACTAGTAGTTTTATTATAATTATTCTAAAACCAATTTGTATATATTTTAACACAGTTAAAAAAAAATTAAAAAACTGAACCAAAAGGAAGAGGGACCTCCAACACACAGGAAGTCTGCCAGTTTTCCTTCCATTATCTCTGAGAGACAGGAATCCCCTCTTGATTCAGTGTTGGGCTTTCAAAAAGTCCTCATTTTAAAGCCTCATGGTATATAGGGCCAAAACAGACGGGCCGTAAGTGCCGGGTTGGGAGGGGCGTGGAATTTAGATGCACCACAGCCCCACGCCTCTGGGGAAGTTCTGGAGAAAAACACTTTTGCTTTCTGGCACCCAGCAATGTAAATAATGCAATAAAGTTTCGGCAGGGAAAGAATGAATGACTGATATTCACTGTGAATAGTCACTTCTAGGGAGGCTGAAGGGAAAATCACTAACCCCTCGTGCCAATCTGATCGAGGCAGCCAATATATCAGAATTCTAAATGGTTGTAGCCATTGCCTCCTTACACACTCTTCCTTTAATATGTTATAAAAACCTGCTAACCCACCAGTACAGTGAACATTGATAGACTGAAATTATGAATATTTTTAAATTGTAACTGCTCTGCATGGAGGTGGATTGCTCTTCAACCTACCTGGAACGGACTATTCACAGTGAGCATCAAACTCATCCAAGATGTTTGGATGCCGTACAAAGAGAGTTATATAAAGTATGAAAAAATGAATGATAAGTGGGGTGAAGAATCATATGAAGATTAACGCCAATTCTAAAAAGTGAGGTGGGAAATCGTGTGTGATAGACAAATTGGGAAAAAAATAAATCACCAGGAAAGTGATGATATTCTGATTGAATGTACAATGCACACAGCCGGTCTCAATTTCTGGTGCTAATATATGTTACCACAGCAAAATTATGCTCAAAATTCTACAGCACAAACTCTAACCATACATGGGCAGAGAAATCTCAGAGGTGCAAGCTTGTATGCACAAATATATACCAAGAGCAGGTTTTAGACTCAGAAGAAGGAGAAAGTAGGAGGAAGGAACATCAACAATTAAGGTATACGGATGACACCGTGGGGTCTTGTTATCACTGGGATTTGGTTCTCTGATCCCCCGTGCATACCAAAATCTGTGGATGTTCAAGTCCCCTTAAATTACAATCAATGCCTAGAAATATGGTGTCCCTCATATAAATGGTAAAATCAGGTTTGCTATTGAAATTTATACTGTACTTTTAAATATATATATATATATTTCAAACCATGCATGCTTGAATCTGTGGATTAACGAGGGACTGCCTGTACTAATCGAATCATCCAGACTTGGCAGATACTAAGGAGGTCAAAGATGAACGTAGAAAGGCAGCTTACTGCTGAACATAAGGAAAGAAAAATAATTGACACGGAAGAAATAGATAATTCTACTTAGACAATGGGAATTGTGTTAAGAGTTCCCTTCCCAGGTCCCCTTGACCAGAATGGAGTCTCAGTCGTCGTACGTGTTACCGGGATCGAGATGCGCGCCTTACGAAATTCCGGTTAGAAAAATCCATTGAAACACACTGTTCCGGCTACGAGGTTATTCGTGGTTACGAAGAAATTTGGTTGCTTTTGGCGGCTTTTTCGCACCAATCGCGGCTTTTCCCTTGCGCCTATGGGGTTTCGGGCTTGCGAACACGCCTTCGGGTACGAACACGCGGCGGAACGAATATTTGTAACCCGGGGTAACACTGTACTAGGAATGGAAAAGGGCAGCTATGAAGAACTAGACCACGATCCTACAGAGTAAAGAAATGCAACTGAACAGTGAAGTTAAGAATGTTCCAAGCCACTGTATTTCTCCTCCCATGTACAGATGGAGAAACCTGGATAGTGAAGAAGTAGACTGGAAGAGTATCAATCCATCTGCAATGTGCTACTGGGAGAGTGCTGAGGACAGCCAAAAAGATGGCATATGAACAATAAACCTGAAAATTTCTTGGAAGCAAGATGATCAACTGACTCTTGTTACTTTGGCTACATTTCATGAGAAGGCAACTCATTAGAAAGACATTAAGCTTGATAGGTTGAGGCTAGAATAAGAGGAAGCTACCTGCCAGATGTAGATTCATCAGAGTGGTCATGGGCCTGGATTTGCAAGAGCTAAGTAGTTACCAACAGAGGTTCAGACATGGCTTGGAGGTTGTCTCATCCACAGGGTCACTATGAGGTCCAATTTGAAAGTAGTTACATATCAACCTCTCATTCTCAGGTGGCTACGTGTGCGGATATATCCAAAAAAGCTAATTCAAGGTCGGGGTCTGACTTACTGTTTTCTTGCATCACTGTCTGTCACAGTGCCACCAAGCTGTTTACTTGACTCTAATTTATCCACTTTGTAATGGCCTGACAAATGTGAAGGCTCCTTGCACATCTGTTGTCTTGCAAAACCTCTTTGATCTGAAGGCTGCCAACACGTTGTTGTTCTCGCCAGTTATGTGCCGTGTGTACAATGTGTGCAACACTTTGACTTGGAAGTTTAACAAAGTCTAACAAAAAATACAACTTTTTCCACCATATCTGCTTCTGACAAGTTTTAGATTCTGATCATTCTGCCTTGATTGGTTGGCACGAGGTGTTAATCCACATGTAGTGGATTGCAACTTCAGCCTACCAAGAGGGCATTTTTATTTTAGCTATCTTACTTAGTTGTGCATGTGCTTGTGTACAACAGGAGGGTAAATAGCAGCTGCCTCCAGATCCATTACCAGCATGACTGATAGCAAAACAAGTAAGCCTGCCTCATCAGCTACCCCAGGCCCTTTAAATTGTCACTGATCTTAGTTTAGCCTTCCAAAATGGAATCAGAGCAAAGTGGAGGGTTTGATTGAAAGCGGAAAAAACTCTATGAATGCACATTAGAAGTATGCTTTCAAGTGATTTCTAAGATTCAAATTGTTTTGTTTTGTTATACAAGATTTACCCAACCTGATTGTTTCCTTTCCTATATGCATTTCATTAATTTTGAACAAAGTTTGCTTACACTGAACTGTTCTTTTTGTGGCGTGGGAATCTTACCTACTTTTTTCATTTTATTTCTGCCTTTGGCAGGCCATTTCTGTTAAAGACTGTTCATTTCAACTGCCCGCATTCCTCCTCCTCAGTGGAGTGGCCACATTACTGGCACATGCAGGTCCACCCGTCAGCCAGCCTTGGCTCCTGTCCTGTGGCTGCTTGGCTGCAGGGAAGAGGTGCCCCGAGAAGCCTTCAAGCCTTCACAGATCCCCTGTGTATACATTGCAGACCCTTGGGGTCTGTGGACCAGATGTTAAGAACCACTGGAGTAGCTATAGCTACTAATCATTTAAGAACAAAAAGGGGAGTACTATTGTGCAGTATTGGCCACAACAATATGGTTGCAAAATATTAACAGGTAGTCAATTACATATAGAATTATTTGGAATTTTAGAAAAAAGAACTAGAGTGTGTTCAATTGAATATTATTTTAACTTCAGACTTTATAAATGTTAGTATAAATCTAATGAAAAATATCTTCACTTAAGGTTTAAGGAAGATAAATATGATAATTGAGTTGCAAGATAGATTACTTGGCAGGTATCACTGGCAGTGAGAGAGAGGAAGAATCCTAAGTTGCAGCAGAGCAGCTGCTCAGAGCTATAAAAGACATAGGAGTTTATCAGACAAGGGAATTGAAGTATAATTCAATGGCAATCTGAACGCAATCATGGGGTTTAACATTATTGCGTGATAGCCTACTACACGCAAATTTGGCAAGGGAAGTTCAGTCCAAGCGCAATCATGGAGTTTCACATTTTGCATGATAGACTACCACATGCAAATTTGGCAATGGCATGCTATTTTCAGGCAATGAGAAGCCAGTTCAAACACATTCGCATTCACGAAATTCGCTGAACTAGCGAATTCACATGAATGTGTTGGCCTCTTTTTTATTCGAAATTAAGAGAAATTCTCACCAGTGTATAAAGTCCATAGCTGCTGACTTGCAGTCGGATAACATCCCAATCAACACTGTTTTCTATCCCTTTTCACTTGATACCACCTCACTAAATACAAAATAATAACCCTATTAAAATATTTTAAAATGCAATGGCCCTCCATATCCATGTTTCTGCATCCATGGATGCGCCACTCACAGCTTGAAAATATTTTTTTAAAATTCCAAAAAGCAACCTTGATTTTGCCATTTTGTAAAGGATACAGTTTTACTAGGTCACTGTATTTATGGGACTTGAGCATCCAAGGACTTTGATATCCACGGGGGTCCTAGAATCAAACCCTAGAAGTATCAGGGCTCCCTGTATTTGAAGGCAAGAACGAAATTGTTATCTGCAAACTGGAGAATCTTTCTATAATTTATTGCTAATTGATGTACTGATCTGAGCACTGGACTACAACTCTGGGACTAGGTTCCAAATCCTCACTCAGCCATGGAAAAAAGATGAGCTTGGGCAAATCATTTTCTCTTGCTTCAAAGGAAAATTTTCTTGCAACAAATCTTGCCAAGAAAAATCCCATGATAGGGTTGCATTAGGTTCACCCTAACTCAGAAGCAACTTGAAGGCACAAACAGCAATGAATTTTCTTAGTGTTGTTAGTTCTATAGCACCCTCCACAGGAAAAAGTTTGTGTTGTACCGTACATTATTACATTCATAATCTCCCCTTCCTGTCAAACCTGGGACACAAAACCGCTTGTATCAGCAAACCAGATCAGTAAAAATACAAAAGTGTTGAATATTAAAATAGAACTAAAAACATTAATATAATAAAACAGAAAAGTGGGATACAAATAAAAGTTTTATTTTTATTTTATTTAAATGAAAATCACTTAAAGCACACAAATAAAAACCCTGCATCCACCAAATGTTTAAAGCCTGCCTGAATCCTTGCCTGCAAGTTTGTTTTGTTTGTTTGATTTCATTTATATCCTGCCTTTCCCCCAATATGGAATCCCTAGAAATATGCAACATAGATTAACAGAACATACAATAAATACTTTATAACAGAAAAGTTTAAAACCAATTAAACCATCCTGTATACAGTGCGCCCTCGGCTTACGTAGGGGATCTGTTCCGAAACCCCCTGAGTAAGCCGAATTCTGTGCATGCTCAAGCCCCATTGGAATGAATGGGGCTCGTGCCTGCGGCGGCGCACATGCACCACCGGTGCGCACCCCATTCATTCCAATGGGGTGCGGGGCGCCTGCATAAGCTTAAATGCGTGCGTATGACGGCAGGTGCACTGTACTATGGCAAGACTACAAGGAGGCAGTCAGCCCAGCCTCTCTTGAAAAACAGTTCCAGATCCTGGGGGGTGGCCACCAAGAAAACCCCAACATCTAACATTTCAAAGAATTTCAGCATATGAAGTTACATTTGGCAAAAAAATTATATTATTCCTTTTTTTATTTCTCTCTCTCTCTTCTCTTTCTCTGTCTCTCTTTCACACACACAATCCAACGCAAAACCAAAATAACAGCTATCAGTTGGTTTTTACATTTGGTAACAGCAGAGGGATCCTGCGGGGTGGATGGGGAAAACAATGCCGGCTTGTTCCCTTTTCTCACCTACAGCTGTTTCTTCCTCAGAAAATCTTCTCTGAGGCCTCTCAACTGTGCCGAGTGTCTGATAGAACAGGGCACTGATTATCAACCTGAAGGGACCAGGAGTACTTTTGCACATTTTAAACTTGTGTGCCCACTGCACTTCTTCCTTGAGACGTGAATATGGCCTCAGTGATACACGCCTTGGTTACATCACGTTTGGACTACTGTAATGTGCTCACATGGGGCTGCCTTTGAGAGTGTTCCGAACTTCAGCTGGTTCAAAGAGATGCATCAGGCTGCTGCTACAGGGGCAGGTTATTGAGAGCATACAATACCTCCTGTTAAAACAGCTCCACTGGCTGCCCAGTTTGTTTTCTGGGCACAATAAAGTGCTGGTGATGACTATAAGCCCTATATGGCTATTTGGCAGACCGTATCTCCCTATATGAATTGGCCTGGGCTCTTATCCACAGGGGAGGCCCTTCTCTCCATCCTCCACCATCACAGCACGGTTGGTGATGACAAGAGAGAGGTCTTTTCCAGGCTCCCCTAGACTCTAGAACTCCCTGCCCCAGGAAGACCAGAATGGCCCCTTCTTTGATGGCCTTCCACTGACAAGGCGAAAACCTTCCTCTTCAGGCAGGCATTCAAAACAGAATGATTTTAAAGAATCGCCTGGGGTACTATATTGTTTTCATGTATTTTAAGCATTTTTTTCTTTTTAATTATTTGATATTGTAGCATTAAATTTGTTTTAATTATTTATATTGTAGTAATTTAATCCTATTTTAACATATTATTTTTGTATGTTTTTAACTGTATGGTGTTTTTTAATGTTGTAAGCCACCCTGGTTCCAGTCTTGAGAGAAGGGTAGGATTAAATAATAATAATAATAATAATATGATAATAATAGCTTTAAGTCTTGTTCCTTCTATTCATCTCCCCATCCAACTTGAATTTTATCTATCATCTAAGATATACCCCTAATGTAATGTATTTATAAGCCTTCTTTAACTGAAATCCGGTTGCATCACAGCGCTGGCATGGCTATGGCACTTTGAGCATAAATTTTGATGATATGCCGCTTGGACTCCATGATCAGAATAAGGCTGGTATGCAAAAATAAAATAAAATAATTAAAAAAATTTTTTTATAACTCCTATATGAAACACTACACCTTTTAATGAAGGTCAGAATGTAGACCTGAGGAAAATACATTACCTGGAACTGAATTCACTCAAGCTATTTTTCCAATATATGTTTCAGTTACACAACCATCTTCAGCTAAAAGACTGCCACCAAATTTCTGGCAGGTTTTTGACAAATACAGAGATAATCTCACTTGCATGCTCTGGTTAGAACTTCGTTATCATTTTTACACCTTTAAAAACCTGATTTCAGGCCAAGTGGGCTTGGGAATACAGATGTTACGACAAGCTAAAGGTATGGAGGGAAATAGGGAGTTCTTTCTTGGGTGGAAGTCAGGGATGGATTGAAGAAACACTGAGTTTCATAGATCAGATCTTTGGTTATGTGAGCCCTGCTTTTTTGGCAGTAATGGAGAGCCAGAGAGCTAGTGTGGTGCAATGGTTTGATGTTGGACTAGGACTCTGGGAGACCGGTGTTCGGATCCACTCTCACACATGGAAACTCCTGGATAACTTTGGGCAAAGTTTCATTCTCTCACTCAGGAGTTAGTCATGGCAAGCCTTGCTGACTAAATCTTGCTACCCATGGTCAGATCACCATAAGTAAGACTCCACTTCAGGCACATAAGAACAACTACAAGTGAGGAGAAAAAACCCATTTGAATACTCTTCACACTCAGCAGAGGAACACAATATATTTGAACAATCAATTTTTGAAAGGATAACTGTGTTAGTGTAAAATGGAGAATGGTTGTGTGTGTGTGTGAAAGAATCAAACACCACCTTTGGACTATTTTAGCATTAGCTTCCATGGATATCAATCCACTTCTTCAGATGTGCTGACTAGCAACTGAAAGTCAGTTGTCCCTCCATATTCGCTAGGGTTAGGGGAACAAGACCCCCATGAATATGGAAAAACCGCAAATAACAAAATCACTGTTTTTACCCTAGAGGACACCTCTCTAGGAATCTCTGGTCCTCCAGTGCAACTCTGTGGTCAATGCCCAACATACACTGACCATAGAATGGCACTGGGTAGCTACAAATGGTCTTTCAGTGCCACTTTTACTTAAAGTTGGCCACAGAGTTGTACTGGAGGACTTAGACAGTCCCCGAGGACACTATTAATGAAATCAGTGAATAATCAAATCCGCAAATATCAAATCTGCAATATGGAGTGATGCTGTACAGCTGTAGGTATACTGGAATTACAAGGCAGTGGGAGTGGGCTGGCATCAGAATATTATAGATTCAGAAAGATGTGATTTGTCACACAAATCAAACCTTCACGTCACAGAGTTGTATAGATTATACGAGTCAGACAAGAATCTGGTCTCCTTTCCTGAGGTGTGAACAATAGTTAAAACAATACTGAACAAATACTAAAGCTACTCAAGACTACGGTACCTAAGATAGGTAATGCCCAAGAAAAGTGTGAAACAAATGCTTAAAAAGGGCAGTTCTCTTTATTTGGAAAAAAAAATCTTCTGAGAGTGAATTGTGCATGATTCAGTAGTGAGCACCTACATATCAAAATACACAACATATGCTTAAATACCATATGGTTCTTCAAATGGTCAGCTGTGAACTTCTAAATACGAGTTGTCCTTCACTCTCCACAGAACATGTCAGAAACATCTAGAGCGTGAGTAGAGAGGTTTTGGGGGCCATGTGCCGGGGCGGGGTTTTTGCCCTCCGGAGTGAGGCTGCATGCTGGGGGCGAGGCTTTACCCTCTGGGGACGGGGCTTCTGGGGCAGGACTCCCCCCACCCTTTCCCTAGCCTTCAGCTGTCTCTGAGAGACAGCTAGAAGCCAGGGAAAGTCCAGGAGAGGGGGAGCAATGAGCGTGCACTGGTTAGCTCCTCCTCCTGCCCTTCTCCTGGCCTCCAGCTGTCTCTGGAGACAGTCAGTGGACTGGAAAGATCTGTGGGGAGGAGGAGAAATGGGCACGTGACCAGTCCTCCTCTTCCCCGACCTTTCCCTGCCCCCAGCTGTCCCTCCAGAGGTAGCTGGAGGCCGGAAAAGGTCTCTGGGGAGGAGCAATTGATGCGCGTGGGTCACTCCTCCTCTCCACCCTTTTCACGACCTCCAGTTGTTTCAGAGAGACAGGTGAAGGCCAGGAGAAGGAGCCAGAGGTGCTTGCCTGTGGCTCCTTCTCCCCAGTGCCATTTTCTGGCTTACAGCTGTCTCACAGAGACACTGGTGGCCAGGAAATAGCAGAGAGGAGGGGGGAATGGGCACATGCATGCCTGTTCCTTCTTCTCTCTGGGCCATGCCAGGTGAAATGGCATCACATGCCACCTTTGACACACATGCCTCGGTTTGCCATTTGGATCTAGAGATAAGGAAAGCAATTTTTGGCAGGCGTTCTGCCCCACTTTGATTGCACATGCATTGCATACATTCTATCCCTCACATCTCATATGCTGAAACACATAGAAGGAGATACCAAAGGCAGAATAGAGCCAAGACAGTCACAGCGGGGGTGTGAGTTCACAGATGACCATTTGAAAAAGGACAGTTACAAGTAAGCAACTGTTCTCCATAATCTCTGTGATTTCTACATTATGGGTGAGTAGCAAGCTTACTGTCAACTGCACATGGAAGACAGTACTGTTTCTCCAAAGGTGGCATCTGCATGAGCTCAAGGCTGTAATGCTTTATAAAGGTGAGATGTTAACCAAAGTTCTTGTGGAATGACTTCTGACCTTTGAAGGCAATGGCTTTTTGGTTATTTTATAGCAAAGTCCTGTTGAGGCTGCTACCCATGTGAACAGGTGCTGAGAAGGTGCTGGTAGTCCCCTCCTGGAATCCCTGTAGCAGATAAACTGTCTGTTAAGTGCTCTTTCTTCCCTATTTGTACAGGAAAGCCTCTAGAGCTAAACTTCCTAAACTGTGATAGTAAATAAATCCATCTTTGGAATCCCCCATAGATGAAAGAGAGTCTGAACTACCAGCCATGTCAGTGTCCACTTGTGAGACACTGTTGAGGCACAACTCAAGAATGTTGACTCTGTTGCATTCTCCCCTGCAACATGGGCTGTGAAAGTAAAGATGCAGAAGAAAGATATCTGAACAACCTGTCATTGCAGGAAAGACTTGAACATTTGAAGATACTTGATCATGGTTAGTATTTCAAACTGACTGACATGTTGTGACTTCTGATTCTTGCTCCATAGGCAATTGATGGTGAAACAGCTCCCCACCCCCACCCTGGCAAGAAGAATGCAACCATTGTGACTGAGCACATTGGTGTTAGTGTTTGAAATGTGTAGTAAATGGCATATACAAGGTGGTATTGTTAGCCACTTTGCTCAAGAATCAGCCACTCATCAAATATGGCAAGGAACCAACACTCTAATGTTCTTGTATGTAATCAAGCCAGCAGTGTCAGTCATGCTGTAGAGGCCATCAGGGTGAGAAGGAATTGCATCTATGAGACTCTTACAGTTGTTCTAGCCAGATAGGAAGCTGACTCTGCTAATCTTTCAGCCTTGGTGGTTGGGAGAAAGACCTTTCCTACTATGGAGTCCAGGATAGCACAGATGAACTGGGGATGTTGTGTTAGATTTAATTTGGACTTCTTGTTGATGAGAAGACTCACAATAAAAAAAAGATGGATAAAGTTGTATGAAGAATGGTGTAGAGCTGTCATTTTGTGCAAGACATCACCCACCAGGTTTCAATGTAAGGGTACACCATCATTCTCAAAATGTGCAGATGAGCTGCTACCACCACTATGCATTTGAAGTGAAAGAGACAGAGTCTTGAATTAATAGGCCTGGTTTTAAACAGTTGCCTCAAAATTCTATGAGACAGAATGAGGAACTGCAATCAGTGAAATTTCTGGAGGAAGTGAAAAATTTATTCATTTCCCCAAAAAGAGTCAGCGAGGCAAGCTTGCTCCTATTTAAACATTTAATAGTGATTTTATTTATTTTTTCTCATATAAGTTGCATAGTTGGAATATGCTAGTTGGAATATGAAAAAAGTGTCATATGAAGGCATTAAAATACAGGTAGGCAAATATGCCCCCATTGACCCAGCCATCAATCAAAGAATCCCATATGTATCTAAAATACTTTGCATATGCACTGCATCTTATTAACTAATCTAGAAATGATTAACTGTTCAGAGTAAATGCAACCTTTAAATATAAACATAAATACCTCTGGAACTGCAGCTTCCATTAGGGAAAGAGGAGGGACACATCCACCATCTTGTGTAATTTCCAGTGGTTGATAAGTAATTTCAGAAGGATGCAGATAAAAGAATGAGGTGGGAGAGGCAGGGGACTAAAATCAGAAAAAGAGATTTTTCCCCCTACTTAATTAATGAAATTCCAAGATCTCAAGACTAGAGAAGGGCATAACTATATTTGCAATTTCCAATACAAACAAAACAAATATTATATATGAAACATTGTTTTAAAAACAGTGGCCAAGATCCTGCATTGGGAGACAGCTACAGAAACACAGCTGTGCCTCCCGATGTTATCCCCCAAACCCTACTTTTCTGGCCGTCCAGCCCATAAACAACATGGTAATTCTCATGTTGTTGAGCAAAACCAGTTTAAATGGCCTGTGCAGACATGTCCTTTGTCTCAAAGGTGCTACAAGATCCCTTCCCATACTGACCCAGACTAACACAGTTATGGCCTGAAATGCACAGGGCCAAATAAAGAGGCTTCTGCCCGCTTTAGGGGCATGGTGTTTAGATGGCAGACACCATCGAAGCGAACAGATGCTGCTCCGAGGCCACATTAAGGCAGCAAGAGCCTGACCTTTTAGGACTAGATTAAATCTACTCCTGCTAGTAGCCACTTGGGACTATAATGGGGGCCCATTATGGAAGCGGGCCATGCGGTCGCCGCAGTTCAAGTACCATCGGGGCCAGAGGCTGATCCTTCCGGGCCATGAGCTTTGGTCCTTAGTTTCTTAATTCCTTTCATCATAGTTTCTGTTATGGCAAGGAAGCCCTAAAATCTAAGTCAGGTGAGTTAGTGCCTCACTCCAAAATATGGGAAGTGCCCCCCTCAAGACAGCACATGATGTGTAAATTAAATGACAGAAACGGGGGGAAAGAATAATTTTTCCTGACTTGAATTCTTCAGAGGAAGAGTTCATTGTTACATACGTAACGAACAAATACACAGATAGTAGAGACAACATAATTTACCTGTGGAATGCTCCACTGCCACTGTCCTGGAAGACACTGTGCAGGAGCCTATAATAATTGAAAACGACAATGTGCTAATATGCTACATGGTCAGAATCCCTAATCCACAAATTTACACAGCTAATAAATGTGGAAAATATTACTGGCAACATAGAAAAGCAAAATAAGCCAATAAAAGTCATAGTGAACATTTCTGGAATCCTTTATATTATTTCTTGTTTAATTACATATTATAATTGCAACTATAATCATACTATACCTCTTGGCATCGCACATCGCTCCTTCTGAGATGAAAAATTATTGATCATTTACTGTTTTATTGCCATAATCTTACCAAAGTAGCCTTTGAAATTTTACCTGATAATGGTATGTAGGTTGTTGATACACAGGCTGAGCTACCATCACAGGAGAACTGGAAATAGAACGTGACTTAAAAAAAAAAATGTAATCAGAATTTTACAAATGTCTTCATGGTTTAAAAACAATTTAAGAAACACACTGAAAGTATTCAGCTAGTAAAGTCCAGTGGGCCCTCAGTATCCATGGGGGGATCCATTCTGGATCCTCCCGTGGATACCAAACTCCACAGATGCTCAAGTCCCATTATCTTTAATGGTGATGCAGCCACATGGCCGTGCCACCATTAAGGACAATGGAACTTTGCCACTCCAGCCATTTGAAGCCTGCCTTTCTGCTCTCACTTCAGCATGTGGCAGGGGGCCACCTCCTCTTCCTCCTCTGCCTATTCCTCCTCCCTCCTCCTCTTCCCTCCACCACCTCTTCCCTCCTCCTCTGCTGCCTTTCTTCTTGTCTTTCCCCTCGTCCCTCCACCACCTCTTCTTCCTCCTCCCCTGACGCCTCTTCTTCTATCTCTTCCTCCTCCACTGCCTCCATTACACAGGCTTGCTGTCCGTGGATGCTGGGATCTGTGGGTAGCAAGTTCGCAGATACTGAGGGCCTACTGTATGAGTTATTAAATCAATGATATTACCTAACAGATCCTTAATGCTATCTGGGAGTGCATCATCTATTTTCCTTTATTGTCCAGTACAGCTTTTTCTCCTTTCCCTTTAAGAATTAAGTACAATACAATAATACTGCATATGCACCAATGCTAATTTAATTTGCATACATATCTTGTCTAACCTTACAACCCTCCCCCCCATCTTTGCAAACTCTTGTAGCTCTTACAGTACTGTTCTGTTTTCATTGTGCCCATTCCCAGGGGCTCTATTGGAAAGATATTAGGGATGGATCTGTTAAGGCTAATGTTTTTCTGCTGTTGCTATTGCTATTTCTACTCCTGCCATTCCAGCATGAGCTGAGGAAGGCTTTCTCCACAGTTCTCCTGCCTTGGCCCAATTTATATTGTTCTGCTCATTGCTTATAAATTGTAGAAATACACCTTTCATGAAAGTTTCTCTGCAGCACAGATATGAAATAAAACTACACAACTAGAGACACAATATTAGCAATGAATTCTAATAATTTGTTAGAATGAATCAACATTGAACAACTTGTTAGTACTTTTATTTTATGTATCACACAATAAGGAAAAGCAAGCAACAGACAAAGTTCCTGCAACAGCACATAAAATCAGACATGCTAGAATTGTCCCAGAAACTACTTACAGGCCATGGCTGTGGAACAGAAGCAATTTCAGGAGTATGAAAGTACTGTATGCCACTCCATTATGGTATGTGTATGGATATCCAGTGGAAGTAGTCAAGTACATGGTTCCAGCTGCTGGCATTATGCTGGACCCTAAAATAAAATAAAAAACAAACAAAAACCCCACAAACATTTTGCCTACTTAAATTAACACAAAAATGAGAATGGGGGCCATGGTGCTTATTCTAATACAGATGTACTGGGAGGACTTGCACAAGCAGAATGCCATTCTACTGATGTGAGGGACTTACTGGATTTCCTCAGAGTTCCCAGACTGGTACAGCTCTCCACACAGTATTTAACACTGTTCAGGAGAGGGGGTTCACTAATCCACAGGAGTGGTTTTTTGGGGTGTAGAGAACTGCAATAAGAAAAAGAAGTAAGAAAGCCCTGTTCCACTTGCAGAACACAGCTTGCAAAACAACATGTAATGGCTCCGGGCCATTATATGTTGATGTAATTTGTTGATTAGTAAGATGCAAAAATTAATTTAAAATTCAGGTTACTGCTATTTAATGTTATACATGAACAAAAAATACAAAATATTGTGAGAAAGGGATGAATGCATTGGAAAGAACCTTTTTCCACCAACAAAAGGCATGCACTCCCACTAGGTAAGATATTTTCCACCATCTTCAGAAAGCGAATCGGGCCATCTTGATAAAGAAATTTTAATTTCTACGGTAACCAAATAATTATCTGCAGCACTGGAATGACCCCAGATTTTTTCCATTACATTTATCACTTCTACAAAAGGGGGAGGGGTGAAGCAAGCAAGCAAATACATACGAGGAATCCCTACTTGTTGTTTTCTTATTGCTGGACCAATATTCAGTTTCTTATCCTTGTAATTTAGCTTTTCAGCCTAAACAAAACAAAAGCATACATAAAATAGCATCAATTTATTTATTTATTTTTAAAATTAAAATAGTTAATGTATCAACAGACTAACAATAATGATCCAAAAAGTTTTTTTCAAGCAGCTGTATTTCATATCCTAATGGGGCCCTTAACCGAAATCTTTGTCAAAATCTCTTTGAGGTGTAAAATATTCTTATCCACGCTCATTTCCAAAATTCAAATGAGGAAATTACTGCTTATTTGTTGATAAGCCTTTTATAATTTAGACAACTATTTGTTTAGATAATGACTTTTTAAACTAGATATAGTTCTTTTGAGAATTCTTAATATAAATGATATGGGTTTGAATAACAAAATAGCCTCTTGTATATCCAGTTTTACCATGGCTAATGTAAGCATATGACTCAAGATTCAAGAAAAGAATGATTGAAAAAGGTGTTCATAGGAGGATAGCCACCACTGTGGCCTTTGAGGACCACTAAAGATCAGCTAGATCAGGGGTAGGCAACCTTTTTGAACCGGGAGCCGGGTTGCTGTCCCTCAGATAACTGGGGGGCCGAAGCCAAAAAATAATTAAATACATTTTTTAAAAAAAACATTAAATATATAAATAAACCAGGACAAATGTAGGACAAAATTTTCAAATGGAAGACACTTTTAAAAAAAAATGGAGGACACGCAAAAAAATTTGCTGATTTTTAAAAAAATGTTAGCATAAATGCATGTTTCTGAGGCTTCTATAGACAATTGCCCCGCAAAGGCCCCAGCGGCAATCGGCGGCAGGACCGGGCTGGGGCCGGTCCCAAGGCCTTGCCGGGCCGCATCCGGCCCGCGGGCTGCCTACCCCTGAGCTAGATGATCTCCAATCAAACAATGTTCTCTGGATAGATAAATCAAAGATAGAACCTTTTGGCCTAAACAAAAAAATATTATGTCTGGGAAATAACAAAAACTGAATTGAAACAGTATAATGTAATTCCAGCTGTCAGGTACAGTGATAGAAATGTGATGGTCTGGGCTGGCTTTGCTGTCTCAGGATCTTAATAGCTTGGAATGACTGACATAACCATGAATTCTGAATTATATTAGAAGATTGTAGAGGAGAATGTCAGGACATCCATATTAACGCTGAAAATGAGCCAAAAGTGGATTATACAATATGACAGTGATTCTAAACATACAAGTACAAACCAATACTATCAAAGAATGGCTATAGTAAAATAAATTATATGTTTTAAAATGGCCTAGTTGTAGTCCTAGTTTTGTCGTGTTGTTTTTTGTATTTATTTGTATCCTGTTTCCTCCCCAAAATTGGGACACAAAACACTTTACATTTTAAAAGAACAATACAATAAAAACATACCAAAAGTGAACATTAAAACAAAATTACCATATATACTCGACTATAAGTTGAGGGAGGTTTGGTGCCCAAAATTGGTATAAGGGAAGTCGAGAGTAAAATTTAGGGGCATATAATACAGAATATAGGATAAAGCAAAGGAAATAATGCCAGAGAACTTTATGTTTTCTGCTCACTCTAAAGGCTGAATGGAGAGGGGGGCAGGTTTTCTTTTAGGTGCTCTTGGGATCTTGCCTTGCCATTCTTCTCAGAGAAGGGGGATGGTTCTTTAAAGTACAGTACTTACACTGATCTGGTGGATACGTCAACCTAGGTTTTTTTGGGTCCATTTGTTGACTAACATTTCTAGACTTATATACGCATATATACAGTAAACTATGCATAGTATTAAAACAATTCTAACCTCAAGTTAAAAGAATAAAAAGACAAAAAGCTATTAGAAACTGTTCACTTCAAAACAATGTGGTGCCCCTAGCCCATTCATTAAAAACTTTCTGTTTTAAAAGCCTGTCAGAATAGAAAGTTATTAGCCTACTAATGGACAAGGAGTTCCAAAGTATAGGGGCTGCCACTGAGAAGGCCCTCTCTTGTGTCCCCACCAACCATGTTTTGCAACAGTAGTGGGTCTGAGAGAAGTATCTCTCCTGAAGATCTAGGGGCCCAGGCAGGCTCCAATAGAGGGATACAGTCTGCCAAGTATACATCTCATCAAAATGATGTTCTAGGACCTGAAACAATCTATTTAAGCAAGGAAGCCGTGAAATGTTACTGAGCTGAAACAGTTCTGAAAAGATTTTTTTAAATGAGTAACATTCAAAGATGTTATTTGTCAAAATCCTAGCAGAGATCTACAGAAGTACTAACAATAACACTTGAGGAAAGTAGGAAAAAAACAGAATGGTTTGACATGCAACCATCAGGCTGGCTTGGCAAACATATACTAGAGGCTTTTGTGCGACACCTTTTCCTCACTTCATAAAGAAGGGTTACCCAGCCTCTGGCAGCTAGAAACATAATAGGGAGCTCTTTACTATGATCATGATAGGCAGACTTGTTATACAATGGCTTGTCATACAATGCAAATAAAATCATTACTGAATTAGTCAAAACTTTGAACACACCTCTTAAGATTAAAATAGTTCTACTGGTGTAAATTTACAAGATTCTAATTAGAAATTATACTTTATTTTATTTGCAAGCTCTTGATAACTACTGGCGTAAATTGTGGCTGAGATTTATTTACATTATCTATACTGTATTCCAAATTTATCATGGAAAGTTCTGATTCAATACCTCTTTAAGGTGTTTAAACAAAGTAAATATTTATAACTCAATGATGCAACAAGATTAATGTCTACTATTGATCATTCCATCTCCTACTAACTTTGTAGTGTTGTACCCACAAAAATAACTGTACTAAAGTAATAATATTACTATCTATCTAAGCATATATGTGTGTATATATATATGTTTTAAATTACCTCTTGCAAAATTTTTTGTGCATCTTCCTGAGTTTCAAATGTGATGAAACCATACCTAATTAAAACAGCACAGATTATTTTTCTTTGCATACATTATACTGTATTGGTAAACTTCCCAAGCAATAACAGGTGCTTGATGTTACTAGCAAATTCTATTCTAGTCACATAAGAACTCTATGACTAGAACAATCAAACTAACAAATGGCTTTGAGTATTAGGTATCTATTAAATACACTCCTGATATAAAATTATGTACAGTACTATTTTAATTATGATGAACACAAAGCAAATCAGGTATGCCATGTTCTTTAACAAGAATTTTGTGGGGTTTTTTTTGGGGGGGGGGGAATTCATACGCTAATACTGTAAAAACATTATTATAGTTCAGTAGTAGTTTTTTTATTCAAATTGTGACTGAATAAAAATACAGATTTCTTACTCAAAAGGACAAGTTGCTTACCTGAAACTGTGGTTCTTTGAATGGTCACTTCTTTGAATGCACACAAATGAGTTTTGCTCCTATGCAGAGTCTCATTTGGAACCTTCTAGAGATGAGCAGGGTTTGGTAGGAACCCCACCCCAACAGAAAGCTACCCAGCAGGTATGTGACGTGAAGGCAGAAGAAGTTATCAACTGGAAGCAGTTATTGGACTTGTAAAAAATACTGAAAACAAGAAGATGTGGCATACAAACGCTTTTTGATCCAAAGAAAAAATGCACCACAATCTGAACAGTGAAAAAAAACTGCAGCAATGTAAAACCGTGTAACTCATGGCTTCAGTAGGTGAAAAAGCGCTCAGCAAGCTCTCAAAAAGGTGAAGATAGGTCCATGAAGGGATCTTCAATATAGGATAGGGGCAGTCGTATGATAAAGCCACTGGAGGTCATTATATGAGATAGTGTGGTATCAACAAGCAGATCCTTCAAAAACAAAAATACACCAACAAGGACTAAATGTCCTTTTAGTATTGAGAGTGAAGCTAACAAAATCTAAGCTCAGCAATGATGTGGCTAAGCACCACCAGCTAAGAAACCAAAGATCAATTGTCCTCACCAAAAAAGTAAGTACAGTACTTGACGGTGTGAACATTGCATGCCATCCAAAGAGTCTGTAAACGGCATCGATCTGGAGAAGGATTCCACTAACAATTTCTGGAATTATGCTGATTATTGGAGAGGAGGAAATAGTACCTTACCCAGTTCCATCAATACACTGGCACCAACAAGAGTAGTGTTAGAAAGTACAAGATATAACTCATGTGACAAGCAAGACATGAAGTATCTAAAAGACTAAAGTGCCAGGGCTACCAAAATGCAGTGCCTGCTGAAGGGTGACAGGAACAAGTTGAAAAATATCCTCGTGGAACATTATTCCAATCTGCAATCTCTTGCAGAATTTATATGTAACATATAGCGACATGCTGGAATGACCAGTACTGTCAGCAGGGGAAATGAAGTAAATTTATTTCCCAAATAAAGCTGTATGTGTGATCCGATAGGATAAACAAACAATATACCAGGATAGGCAATTTGTTCTATGGCATGCTGATTTTAAATCCATGCGGACCTTGGATAATTTCTAAAAAAACCTACTCCTTAGTCTTGAAATAATATATTGACAAGTGTTCCATTTTTACAGTTTAGGCTACTAACTGCACAAAAAGATTTCCAGACAGTATCACAATTAAATGTCAGGGAGACTTTTGTTGCTGAGTTTACCAGTTTAGCCTTGTGCTAGATTATGTGCTAAATCAGATATAAACAAGAAAAGTTTGGGAAAATGCAGATCCAGCCAGATTCACACCTTCCAAAAATCTTTCCTTTATGTTATCAAAACTGAGAAAGTAGATTAAATTTTGGGCACAAGTATTATAAATTATTACTGGGAATGGATAGGACGCAGTGTGCATAGTATGCATGTGTATCACCACTTGACAATGGGGGGGGGGAAGATGGCCCAAAAGGGCTGCCCTGGGACCGTGTGGAGACCGTTTGCATAGGTACTGCAGCAGCTGCATGTGTCTGGCTCCGATTCATGCCACTATTGCGGTCCCCAACCAGCCCACCGAAAAGAAGCTGATTTTTCTGCTCCTTTTCAGGCCAGCTCTTTGGAAAAGAACTGCACCCAGGGTGGCTTCCAGCCACTTTATGGGCATGTGTCATGTGCACACCCTGTTCCCAACGCAGCTATTTGAGGCCACTGTTCTTCTCTCTCCTACAATTCTAAAGAGAGAGAAAGAAACAGTGTGTGTGTGTGTGATATTTTAAGAAGAAATCCAGATGATTCTTGCCTTGTTTGTTGCCACTGCTAGCTTATAACTCTCAATATATTTCATCTGAGAAAATATGGCTCTTCAAAGGGAAATGATGGGTAGAATGTAGGTTCAAGTTCCAACTCAGCAATGGAGATCACTGGATGCCTAGACTAAACAATGGACCTCAGTCTAACCTACTTCATAGCATTTCTGTGAAGATGAAGAGGGACATGTACAGTACCCATGCTCCTTGGAGAAAGTGCAATATTAAGATGTAACACATTTAGTATGCTTATACAATCATAAGCTTTAGCTTGGGATTCTCTCTACTACAGAGATTACTCTTGTATTAGCTATTATTTAAAATAATATTTCAGGAAAAACAACATGAAAAGTGCTATTAGAAAAGTATTAATTAAACCAGGTAGAGAGTTAACAACTTTCCTATTACAACTTCTAGTTAATGTACAATGATGCTGGTCAGCAAAACATATGCTCAAAAATCTTGCTCAAATACATGTTTCTTAAATTTGCTACTGCATTGTTTTTTCATATCAGGTAGGGAAACTTTTGTACCTCTAAAGGTACTGATACATTGGGACAAACAGCAAATGCAGAAAAAGGCATAAACTAAGTACATACGTTAAAAACTATATTTAATGTAAATGCACATTTTAAAACTTTTATGAATACTGTTAATTGTCAACTAAGCACAACCTGAAAGGCCAACTCTGAAATAATACCAATTATATTTAAGGAGACCTAACTTTTATTGGATTTATAGGATATAGTCTTAAGGGGCTAACATTCTTTAGTTAATGTATGGTAAAAATAGTTCTACATATCTTACACAAATTAGTACACATTCCACTTTGTTCATGCTTTTATTTACTAACCCCTTTGATACTCCAGCTCTGGTCTTTACTATTTACTTCTTTCACGCAGCCATACTGGGAAAAAAACTTCCTTAGGTCATTCTCGTTAGTCTATAAAAACAAAACAGTGATAATATCATTATATTATTCTGTAACATAATTAAATGTATGTAAGAAAATACTGCTTACCTGTAATTTTTTTTCTTCAAGTGATCATCTGTTCCTTCATACATATGAGTTTGCACCTGTGCAAAGACTGTTCAGAATGTTCTGGAGGTAAGCTGCTTTAGCTGGAACCCTCTCCAACCAAACTGCCCAGCCCCCACCAATGCTACTCCTTCCTTTGCGCCATGGAAAAGTGAGATCGAGGCTGTAGTGAACAGTTGCCATAGCCCTGATCTGGCGCTAAAAAGGGCAGCCTGAACAGCCCCTAAGCGTTTTATAGAAGCTGGCTGTTCTGACACCTTTAAAAATTCTTTCCAACAATGGAATTCAAGATGAGATGCCCTGTTATATGCCCATGAAGTCCATAAAATCCAAGAGTAGCTTTGGTGGGCTTAAGGCATGTGCACCTGGAGTAGGGACCGGGTTGTGGTTGAGACTACTCAGCTCTAGAATATTCTGAACAGGTCTCTGAGTTAGTTCAAACCCATTTGGGTGAGGCACAGAGAACATGAAGAAGGACTTGCATTTTCTTCATTGAGTTATACACAATAGTGTTCTTCTATGAATGGGAGGAGTCCTGTTCATGGAATCTGAAAATTGGCTTTGTTTTAACCAATCCTTTCCCTGTCTCTCTTTGTAACCTTGTCTCCCTCTTTCCATGCTATTCTCGAGTATCTACAGCCTTTGCAGCAGATTTTGGGGGACACACAGGAAAATGATATAGGCAAATGTGCTTAGGCACAAATACTACATGTGTGGATGAAAGAGTAACAACTGGCTTCAACCCACTAATATTTTTTGAGTTACAAGGCATTATCCACTGCAATTCTTTAGCAGACTTTTCAACTGAATTATATCTGATTTTTTTTTAAAAAAAATCTGCTATCATTTTCATAGCAGGTTAACATGCATAAGTTGTGAGCCTTCATCTTACTGAGAAGCATGGCCAAGTGACTGAGAGTCAGCAAAGATGAAGACTGAGGTCACATACATTTTAAAAATTTCTGGAGAAATGTGCATACCTATATGGATAATCTCATTTGGTTAAGTGCTCATCATTTGTAGAGCTCCTGCAACTACTGTATATACTCATCTATAAGTCTAGAAATATTAGTCAAAAATTGACCTAAAAAACTTGAGTTGACTGATCCACAGGTCAACATAAGTACTGTACTTTAACTCTTATATATATAAACAAGGAGCCATCCCCTTTGTCTGAATAGTGGTGGTAAAAGGGGAGAGCTTAGTCCATCCTGGGAGCACCAAAAAGAAGCAAGGCTCCCCTCTGCTCTCTCATCCATCCAGCCTTTAAGATGAGCACAAACAGTTATGGTATACCTGATAGAATTTTCTAAGTTCTTTGGCATCATCCTTACATACTTTGTTACATGCCCCTAAGTTTCACCCTCGACTTATCCACAGGTCATATCAAAATCCGTCATTTTGGCCCCAAAACCTGCCCTCGACTTATACATGAGGTCGACTTTTAGTCAAGTATATACGGTAACTGTTTTGTCTCGTAGATCCCCAATAATATAACACAGCATAGCAGAGAGCCATACATGTAATCATAGTCTCCTAGATTCAGATTCAAAGTCAAAGTCACAACACTCTTATTCTCCAAGCACAGATATGGCACACGTGTAAGTATAATGCATGGCTTCCATTTTTGAACCTGGGTTTCCTGTGACAAATTCCCAAATATGCTTGGTGATAGGAAGGTAAATAATCCATTGGGTGGTCATATGTGGTACTGAAATATTTGCACACAAACACAGGGAAGGTTTACTAAAGGTTTTTTTAGGCCACAAATTATTTAAGGGAAAGCAAATGTTTAGGGAGATGGATGTACTTTGTAAACTAGTACATTTTGTGGACTTCTCTGCAAAACTGCTTACAGTAGTTATATAACCAACAACAGTTATTAGATACATAGTCTTGAATGGGGCGCATGCCCACGAATGTCCATTGAAAATAACAGAGGTCGCCCCTCCATTAATATTCAAGACCACAGACCTCAAGTCTGTGAGAAAGGAGGGGCAACTGTAATATCAAACAAGTTAACAACAGCATTTTTTTTAAGAAAAGAGGCAGAATCTATGGATCAATTAATCTGCTCTTTCATTTTCAGCAGCTGCTCTTAGGTTCTGGACCTCTCTTCCTAAGGAGATGAAGGACAGAATATCCCCATCCTTACTTTGAGGAGGCAAAAACTTTTTCAAAGTTCTGACAAGCTTTTCAAAATTGAAGGTTTTTAAAGGAAAGGTTTTCAATAATGTGCTGTAGTATTCTTTTCATTGTACCATTTTAAGCTGTTTTTCAACATTTTAATTGTATATTTAAATTGTTTTCTGTGTTGTTGATAATTTAAGCATATTTTAATAGTGATCTTATGTATTTTTAAACTATGTTGGATTTGTTATAATTTGTAAGACACCTTGAGTTCCAGTTTGGGGGGAAAGTGAGATATAAAAAAGGAGAGGACGCTGTTGCCTGAACACATCAAAGAGCATGAGCAACTTAATTAAAAAAGTTCTTCTATTAAGATGTAGCCAATACAAACTTGTTAAAGAGAACGCAAGACAGAACAACCTTACTTTTTGAATTGGTAATACAAATGGTTTACTATGTAGTGCATAACAATTGGGAGCAAATGCCAATGAAAACAACTGGTCTCACCTCTAGGAAGACATGTATAGGATTGTACCATTTCTGTATCCAAAATATTTCCCACATGTTATCCCTGTGATCCTTTAAAATGTCACTGTATTGTTATATATGGTACTAGCTTTCCCTCTAGTGAACTGCAGCCTTTGTAATGATTGGAGAATAGAGTGCAGGCAATGAAACAATACGAGACAAGCACTTTTGGAATACAAAAGGCCCCAACTTTATTGGTTACAGCAAAAGATGTGTGGTTTAACATGGGGCAGTATCTAGACATCAGACAACCAGTGAGAATGACAGAAGTCAAAAGCCACTCTGCGATTTCTCGTCATCTGGAAAATTACCCCTGGTTTTACACAGTTTCTAAGAAACTCCACGACAAAACTGGTCTGTACAGACAGCCCTCCCCCCCATGCTCCTTACCTCTCTGGCTGTCAATCCAACTAAGCCCACCAGTTGCTACATCTGACACAAAAATGGGTGCCTGGCCACGTGAGTGCAGCCAACTGCCCCGTTTCCATATCAGATGGGTGACTGGGGGACTTTTTAATTGGATTGATGGCCGGCAAGGTAAGGAGCAGAATACTGGTCCTGGAACAGGGTCAGTGCGGGGCTTGGTGTATGAATACCTGCCCATCCCCATATTGATCCAGGGACCAACCCAGATGAGCACTCTGACTGTGCCAGCACTGTACCTTTTTTGGATGAATGCTGTTCTGTTGGCAATTCGATACGAACTGTTCTCTATTTGGCTAAACTTCATACAAATAAAATGATTAACCACATATGACAAAACAACAAGATAATACAAATATATTACAGTATAAGTCTTAACATTTTATGCTTATTGTTCATCTACCAAGATTAGAAAAGATACCTTAAAATCAATTCCTCCGACAAAGATGCGATTAGGAATGACTGTTCCAAATCTTGGGGCACTTGTGGGGTTACTTAAAGGCACTGGCGACACAGTGTTAGGAGATGAAGACAAAGAATCAGTTTGCATCTGACTTGCAGTCTGCTGTTTAAGAGAACAAAGTGCTGGTAAGATACATTTTCAGCTTATATATTATGGATTAATGAAAGTACAGTAATATAAAATACAAATCACAAAAATAGTAGCCTTTATTTATTTACTGGTGGTTATGGAAATACCTATACTTTCTCATTTCATGTATTCATTCCAGGTACTGCATGCATTACATCGAAGTGGACAGTCCCATTCTAAATGTTTGCTCCAAGCTTCAGTTATTTTAAAAGAACTTGCTTTCAGATCAGTTGTTCCAACCTCAGCAATTCATGTGTGTTGCACAGTTCATCTAGAAGTTTCATACACCTTCTCTGTCACTTGTGGGGCCTAGTTATGTTGGAAATTCTAGGAGTATCAAGACTAAAAGAGGAATTTTTCAGTTCTAATTTTTAAATCATAATGGGCCAGATCCAGGATCTACATTCCATTAATAGGAAAAATCCCTATGCCTGATTTTCAGAGTTCTCACCTCATCCAGCAGGGTTACCCAACCTTTTGTGTAGCATTTTCAGGAGGCTGGAGGAATGGAACAAAAGAAGTACCATTGTTTTTTTTTAATTTTCATTAGGCTGGCCATTTCCCCCCCCTTGGCCATTATTCAAAAGTAATCCCTAATTTAAAAATTAATAGCTTACATTAAATAAATAAACATTTTATTAGATCAGTTTAAAAATACACTAATACTGAAATACATTTTTTTGTCTGTGTAGGACCTTCATTATGAGTTTCTCTGAATGGAGGGCAGATTCAGATGGCTCACATATTACTTTTATGACTGCCTATAAATAGTTGCTTCTGTCTTCATATGTTCAGTTCACATGATGCTCATGCCTATCCAACTTCTGCCTATTCTTTACCATTTTTATGATAAAGGCAAAATTAAGTTTGACTACAGATAGTTTTTTTTTACATATGTTCACCACCGTGTGAATGCTTGTGTTTTTCTCGTGGGCACAACAATGTTGTCATGGTGGTATGGGCATCAGCTCATTTGTAAAACTCCTTCCTCCTGTCTCCTGACTTCTGTTAGATGACTTCCTGTCATCTTGTTGAAAAGGGCGGCAACAATTGGATGCCACTTCTAGACCATGTTAGGTTTAAACACAGTCCTGGTAAATGGCAGAGCAGAATGTGCAACAAACTATTACCGTCAGTCCTCCACATTTGTAGCTTCGACTTTTGCAGATATGATTATTCACAGATTAATGCCTTCTCTCTAGGAATCTCTAGGTCATTCAGCATGACTCTGCTGGAAGTTGACCATAGAGTCACACTGGAGGATCTAGAGATTCCTAGAGAAAATACTTCTCTAGTCATTTTTAGGTCCTCCAGTGTGATTCTATGGTCAGGTTCTGGCTGATGCTGACCCTGAAATAGTGCTGGAGGACCTAGAAATTCCTAGGGAGGTGTTCTTTCAGGTTAAAAAACCCCAGTGGTTTTTTATTTGCGTTTCCCCTAACTCCAGTGAATGTGGAGGGCCCACTGTATATGCATTACTAAAACTGGTGGTCCCTCAACCAGTGCCAGCCCCTGAGCCTGCTGGTGCCTGGCATGTTTTTAGGAAATAAAGAAACAATTGTTTCCATAAATACACTCATAAATACACTCATAAATACACTCAGCCCTCCACATTTGCGGCTTTGATTATTCATGGATTTTATTAATATGTTCTCTTTAGAAATATCTAGGTCCTCCAGCGCAACTCTATGGTCAACTTTAACAAAAAGTCAGACTGAAAGACCTAGAGATTCCTAGAGAGAACACTTCTCTAGGCATTTATAGTTCCTCCAGTGCAATTCTATGGTCAATGTCTGACAGATGTTGACCACAGAATTGCACTGGATGACCTAGAGATCCCTAGAGAGATGTTCTCTCAGTAAAAACATAGTGTTTTTGATATTTGTGGTTTTCCCACATTCACGTGGGTCCTGTGCTCCTAAACCCCAGCAAATGTGGAGGGACAAGTGTATAATGCAGGCCTCTGACACTTTGGGGGAGAAAAATGGCCAGGCCCCAGTAGACAGCCTGAGAAGCATAGATTGCTTTCCAAAGCACTCAAACATAATTGCCTGAGATTCTAAAGCTACATGGGTAGAATGTAATAATCTGATTGCACAGTTGCACTGGTCCTGATTAAGGCAACATCACCAGCAGAGGAGCACACACACCCTGGTTGAATTTCTGTAGCTGGGCAATAAGGAGAAATGTCACTTTCTCAGACCTAACTGAGTACATACATATTTGTTGGGGATCCGGAAAAGCAATGTAATCACCCAGCAGCATAATGTCAGACATTATGTAAATATAAATTATGTAAATGAATTATTTACAAGCAAATCTTAAAGAGAGTGGGTGAAGAGCATGTTTGCACTCATTACACTTTATTATATATTCCAGCACCCAGTCAGGAAGGATAAGTTGTATACCCCACAACATCTACGGAGTGGCTGGCAACATGGTACTCCATCTGGTGGCAATAAGGTACCATTACTGCCAACCACAGTATGAAAAGAACTGCACTGATTAGAGAGTACAAGAACAATCCCTACCTATTTGCTGTGCAAAGGAAGGAAAAGTCTCAGAACACAAGTGTAAACTGTATGGGTGACTTAATATGAATATGTCTGGTACAAAGGAAACATCTGAAATGGAAACATTTGTGAGTAGGCAAAGAATATACAGTACTGCTGCATGAATTCCTCCACCGATTATTAACATTAGTAACACATCTACTTTGAAACGGCACTAAAAACTAAACCAAAACAGATATTTCAAAACAAATCCATCTCTAAACAATTTCAATTACGGAATATTTTTGTTCTTGCTTTAAAACTGTAATTGCTTTTTGAAGAAGCAGAGAAGAGGGCTCTCTGTGCTAAAATGTACACAATTTATACAACAAATTAAGATTTTAACACACTTTTCCTTTTATTTACATAGCTCTTCATATGAGATCTAATTTATAAACCAATCTCATATTTTATTGTTGAGAATACAGTAGTATTGTAGCAGGAATGGACTTTGCACTTGGCTAGAAAAAATAATGGATAGCCCCTAAGTCCAGCAAACCAAACTTTCCTGACCACTGTGAAAATATTCCTGTCAATGGAAACTGATACGTTATTGTTTTCTACTCCCTCTTATAACAGACTCACAACATTCAGATCTCGTGAAGTGTTAATAGCAGTCCCAGAGAAGTCCAACCAGGCTCAAGAGTACAGACAGTAGGAGTCTTTGCATGGAGAAAGCAGTTTCCACAAACACCAAAAGAATCTTCCTTCCTTCAGTTATGAACTTGTTTCTATATCTATTTTTTTTAAATTCAAGCAATTTAAAAATAGATACATTTAAAGAGGTGTGTGATGTTATGCATAACAAACTAGATCCTCCCAAGTGTACTCAATTGTTTATTGAAAAAGGTAAAGGTAGTGCCTTGACATGAATATATGTTCGTAAACCAACTGTAGGGGGCGGTGCTCACCTCTGTTACTAGGCTAAGCGCCAGCACTGTCCAAAGTGATTCTGGTGTCATGTGGCCAGCATGATTGCACCAAACACCTCCCAATGAAGTGGTATCTATTATCTACTTGCATTTCATGCTTTCAAACTGCAGGTTGATAAGAGCTGGGACTAGTGACAGGAGCTCAGCCCATCATGCGACATCTGGGCCTCAAACGTCAATCTCTGATCTTTCGATCATCAGTATTGGGTCTTAACCACTCAGCCACTTCATATCTCTTATTCTCAGTGTTACTCTGATGCCCATTACAACCAGCGCAGTATAGCTTTCTAAATGGCATGCAGAAAGTCCCAATTATGTATTCTCATTGCAGAAATATGAAATCATGGAGACAGAATAAACTGATTAAATTATCCATTTCATTATACAATGTATGTTTGCAATATGATCCCTAATGCTTTTTCCTTTCCTGGACCCAGCTGGAATCTGGCATTTCTCACTGCCATTTTTGGTAAGTATCTTTGTTGCAGAATGTTAAGGAACATTTTGATTGCATGGGACATTAATGCAATGTTCCTTTGGTTGTGTATTCCATGATGTCCCCTTTCTTGGAGACTGGAATATATATTGAGTGTTTTCAATCTATGAGCCATTGTTCGACTTCCGTATTTGTTGACAGGTTTTAGTTAGAACAAGAAATTCTGTCTCTGTAGACTGAAGCAGCTCTATTAGTATGACTCTATTCCAGGTGATTTATTTCTCCCACATGCTCTGGTGCAGCTTCTACTTCACTTTTACTGGTGGTCATCTTTGTATGGTTCCTCATCGAATTAATCTGTCGTCCTTCATTTCTTTTCTAGCGTTCTTTCATGTATTGTTTCCATCATTTTTATTTCTACGTGGTCATATAATGTGTTTCCACTGCTGGTTGCATAACATTCCCACTCTTGGCTTAAATTTCACTTTGATTTCTCACATCCTGTGGATGAGGCCTCTTGATCTTCCTTTTGCTGACACATTCTATTTCTCTGCATTGATTATTATAGTAGTTCTCCTTATTCCTGTGCACAGTTCAGTAAACCATTACATTCAGGGTTCTGACTCTATTTCTTCACCTTTTACTTTTGCTTCTTGTCTGTCATTAACTGCTTGAAGAGTTTTTTCTGTCATCCATTGAGGCATTCTTTTTTGTTATAGAGAATGTCTTTGCATTTCTCCCCGACAATGTGTCTGATTTCAGTCCAGAGTTCTTCTGGCTCCCATGCAATTGGCTTGGTAGGCAAGTCGGGTTTTTCACATTATCTTTTACATTCTAACAGGTTCTTCAGGTTATTTTGGCACCATGGATTTTTTTAGTGTCTTCTTTAGTCTTGTTTTGTAGAGGTAATGGAGCTTATCCATCTTCTGCTTCCAATTATGTAGTCTATTTGATTTCTACACTGGTCATCCGGTGATGTCTATGTATACAGCTGACTCTTTGGCGGGATACAAACCGCCGCTTTGCAGCGGTCTGCCGCCGCCGCCGGTTGGTCCACAGGGGAGCCGGAGCCTCCACCATGGCACGGCTCCCGTGCAGCAGACCGAAAAAGAAGCTCCAAATGGAGACTTCTTTTAGAGTCCGTTTGCGACGTAGCGAGGCATGTAGAAGGGCCGTCGCCTCTTGTATGGATGGAGTCCGTATAGGCCCAGGGGCGTCTAGAAGAGACGCCCCTTTTTTAAAATGGGACGTCCTCCGGACGTCCCAAATGCCGGTTTGTAACCCGCCTTTGGTGCCTGAAAAACGTGTTGATGAACAAAACTGTTGGCTCCACAAACTCACTCAGTCTCCCTCCTGCTTCATTTCTTGATCCTAGGCCATTGTCTTACCAATCTTTGATTCTGCTCTGTTTCCTACTTTGCATTCCAATCTTTGTGATTAATTTCTTTTTTGGTGTATGGTGTGGTTATGTGGTGGTATCAATTTCTTTTCTGTCTGTAGTTGAAGAATAAATCCGGATTAGATTTACACTTGATGGGTTTCCCCTGAAGCCTTATTGATTAATTTGATCTCATTTTTCCTTATATCCTTTGTTGCTGCACATCTCTCCTTATTATTAAATATACTATAGGCTATGCTAAGCAGGAAGTTGTAGACTAAAACCAATTGAGGGCCAAAGTCTGACCATCTAGCCACAGTTCACATTGTTGTTTGCTGTGTGCCTCCAAGTCCGTTTTTGGCTTTTGTTGAATGTATCGTAGGGTTTCTTGGTATGTTTCTTCAGAGCAGTCTTCCCACTGCCATCCTCTGAGAAGTGTAACAAGATCACCCAGTGGGTTGTTGTTGTTGTTTGCTTGAGCAGAGAATTGGACCTTGAGATATAGTTCCAACACTCAAACCACTACCACCATGCTGGCTCTCATGCTAGTCCATAATCTATCTTTATAGACTATGTACCATACAAGTGAGACCACAGGAAAAAGTGCTGTATGCTGTATTAAGGGTTTTGATCAGGCAGCTCTACCTCTTACAGATGCTCTATTGAACCACCCTGCTCAGAGAGCTTTCTGTCCATACGCTGGACCAATGTACATGCATTATGAAAACCAAAATAAGGATGATTCCAGTTTTGTTGTTAACTGCCCTTGAATCGATATTGACTCATGGTGGACCCGAAGTGAGACATCTCCAAGATCTCAACCGCTCTCCTCAGATCCTGTAAGCCCACAGCAGTGACTTCTTCAATTGAGTCTATTCATCTAGTATGTGGTCTTCTTCTCTTCCCTTCCACCTTTCCTAGCACTATCAACTTTTCTTATGAGTTGTTCCTTATCATGATGTGCCTGAAACATGACCATCTCAATTTGGTCATCTTGACTTCTAGGGAAAGTTCAGGCTTGATCTGTTCTAGGACCGACTTGTTTGTCTTTTTGACTGTCCACTGTATCCTCAGTTTTCTTCTGTAGCACCAAATCTCAAATGAGTTGATTCTCTTTCTTCACTGCCCAGTTCTCAAATCCATACATGATGATGGGAATTACAATAGATTGAACGATCCTAACTTTAGTGTTTAGTTTTTATGACTTTGCAGTTTAGAATTGTGTCTTCATAACCCTTCATAGCTGCCCTTCCCAGTTCTAGTCTTCTTCTGATTTCTTGACTGCAATCTTCATTCAGATCAATGATTGATAGAAGGTAGGGGAACTCTTTTAATTATTTCTATTTCTTTGTCATCTAAATTGAATCTATGTAAAGCTTTCGTAGTCAGACAAGCAGAGACCACGAAGAAGAAGGGCAGGTTACTTATTTGGTAGCTTTGGCATGATCTCCATTACCAACAAACCTATCCTATCTAGGCCAAGGGTTTTCTCTGACCTTGATTTACATCTGCTATTGATTATGGACCATAAAGGTTTACCTACAGTCTGTACAACATACGGGTTAGCTGGCAAGCCTGTTTTTCTGCCAATAGGCATGTTTCACCTGCATTGAAGCTGAGGCCTGAAGGCTTGCAGAGACCAGCACTCACCATCCACCAGCCCCACCCTTCTGCTGTGCTTTCAAAACTTTGAAGGCAGAAGAGACTGAAGGATGCAAGAGAAGTCCCAACAGACTGGAGGGCAAACGTTGTCCCCATCTTCATAAAGAGAAAAAAAGAGGATCCCAACAATTATCTTCCAGTTAGTCTGATATCAATACCAGGAAAGATTCTAGATCAGATAATTAAACAGAGAGTCTATCAACATTTAGAAGGCAACACCATAATCACAAAAAGTCAACATGAGTTTCAAAGAAACAACTCATGCCAGACTAATTTGATCTCTCTTTTTTTATATAAAATTACCAGCTTGGTAGATGAAAGGAATGCTGTGGATATAGCGTATCTTGATTTCAGTAAGGCCATTGACAAGGTTCCCCATGACATTCTTGCAAACAAACTGGTAAAATGTGGGTTAGTCAATGCAACTGTTAAATGGATTTGTAATTGGTTGACTGGCTGACTAGCAGGGCGTCACAAGGTTATGTCCTGGGGCAGGCTTGTCAAATTTGCAGATGACACCAAATTAGGAAGAGTAGCCAATACCCCAGAGGAGAGGATCAGAATTCAAAATGACCTTAATAGATTAGAAAACTGGGTCAAAACTAGCAAAATGAATTTCAGCACAGAGAAATGTAAGGTACTACATTTAGGATGGAAAAATGAAATGCATAGATATAGGCTGAGGGAGGCCTGACTTAATGAGAGTACATGTGAAAGGGATCTAGGAGTCATAGTAGACTACAACTTGAACAGTGTGATGTGGCAGCTAACAAGGCCAATGCAATTCTAGGTGGCATCAATAGAAGTATAGTGTCTGGATCAAGGAAAGTAATAGCGTCACTGTATTCTGCTTTGGTCAGGCCCCACCTGGAATATTGTGTCCAGTTCTGGGCACCACAATTCAAAAAGGATGTTGACAAGCTGGAGTGTGTCCAAAGGAGGGTGACTAAAATGGTGAAAGATCAACCATGTCCTATGAGGAACAACTTAGGGAGCTGGGTATGTTTTGCCTGGAGAAGAGAAGGTTAAGAGGTGAGATGATTTGAAGAGGTGTCATATTCAGGATGGAGCAAGCTTGTTTTCTGCTGCTCCAGAGAATAGGACACAGAACAATGGATGCAAACTACAGGAAGAGAGATTCCACCTCAACATTAGGAGGAACTTCCTGCTAGTAAGAGATGTTAGACAGTGGAATACACTCCCTTGGGGTATGGTGGACTCTCCTTTGGAGGACTTTAAACAGAAGCTGGATGGCTTGTTGGAGGTCTCTGATTGTGAGTTCCTGCATGGCAGGGGGTTGGACTGGATTGCCCTATGATTCTATGAATAGTGAGAGGTGGTTTGCCAACAGCTGCCTTTTGCTTCCAAGTACTGTCCAACTCTGCTCAGCTTCTGAGATCAGGTGGGATCTGGTGCCTTCATAGTATTTAGGCAATCCCTCCTGGTATTACTGAATTAAAATTGCCACTATCCTTGATCTTTCACCCTGCTGTCTGAAGCCGAGAGTCTAGCAACATCTAGATGAATACATGGTCCACACCACCTCTTGAAGCACTGTGATTAAAGATCCTGTTTTCACTTCTACAAAGTCATTTGGGCAATTAGTTCTCATTGCCCAAATAGGCAAACTGCATTGCTTGCTTCTCTGTATATCTGCTGAATTCCTATGGCAAAAAATTGTAAGAAATCTCCAGGTATGCATGTAGCTACTACTTAAATATCTGCAGCTTCTTCAGCTTACAGGCTTTGCATGTTCAGTGAAGAGCTCCTTAAAGAAGAAAACATTTCTTGAAAAAATAGCAGGACAGATTTTCTCTCAATTTGGAAAGTGATTTTAGAATAGTCAGGCAACAGACTAAGTGATGTAAATGAAATTCACTTTGCAAAAGACACACGAATTTTTGTCACTGCATCACATGGAAATAGCTACAGTATTTGTTACTGCATCATATGTAAATGTTCACATTTTGAGGGGATTTTGGCATGGTCTGAATTAATTTATAAACCCTGTATCACTTTGGGGAGTGCCCCCATAATTTTTGCATTCATACAAAATCACGAATTGGGTGTCCAATCCAAAAAGGAACACTATCTCTCAAGGTCAATGAAAATACATGTACAATGTGAAGAGGTATGCACCATAGTGCAGTTGAAATGGAATGATTGTTAATGATGGCTAACAATTTTCCCAAGCAACACTAATTAGACAATATACAACTGTTGTTCCTCTGGCACAACAATCCTGTCAGGTAGCTCAGGCTACAAGTGAATGACTACCACAAGGTTAGCCAGTGAGTTTCATACAACTAAAAATAAACTAAATAAGCAACTACTGTACAATCCTCTATCAGGCTGGTGGAGTGTAAAGCTCTGCCACTGTAATAATTCTACTGGGCTTCCTTTTCTACCCTCAGTGCAACAGACCTTTTCAGCAATGAAGTACACTCCCACAGTGAATTAGTAACTAAGGGTGGGGATGGCCAGGCTATGTCTTGCTGCGTTCCTGCAGCCAAGGGAAAAAAAGGAACAGATGTCTTCTTGAATCTCCATTGAGTCTCAGCTGAAAAGAAAAGACATCTGTTCTTTAGATGTGGTACTGCAGCAATCTGCTGCTTGGGCATGGGGAAGTGTTCTGACACTGAAAAGGTCAAGTATGCTGAGAGATACTGAATACAGTACCCCCTTCTACAGGCACCAAAAAGGTCAAATGTTTCTGTAATGGGAGGTTATACCAGCATGTATTACCAACAGGATTCCAATCCCAATCTTCCAACACTCAGTCTAATGTTCCAGCCGCTACACTGACCATCATCTACACCTCCTGTCTTTGGTGGTATAATAGTCTGGTTCGATACTAGAAACTGGTCCTTTGGATTTGGATTAAAAAGGTACAAAAAGCAGGAAAACACACAGAAATCCACTCAATACAATTTTCACATTTGTAAGTCCCAGTACCACCAGAAGGAAGTGACCCAGAGTGGGCTCTTTCAGATCTGTTGCCCCACATTTCCCAGCAGAAACAATCTGGGTGCCATCTCCATGACATATTTTTTGCATAATACAATTTAAAAAATTCACCCCAGATCATTCCAATTTTATTTCACTATTCTGCAATACTGTATAAATATTCATTAAATTCTGCATCTCATGTATTCAAGTTCAACCATTTTGTGAAATCATAAAAGGCTGTATACCGAAAAATCAGTTTATAAAAAAATAATAAAACCAAAAAAATGTGGTTTCTAACCTTAATGTGTGTGTTGTGTGTGTGTCTCAAAGTACAAAACAATCAGACCAGTCAATGTCCAATGCTTAACAAGAGACTTCATTCAATAACAGACCTCTCTTGTGCTATTCAGAATCCCAACTTCCCCCCAGATCTTATCTGGAAGAGAATCTATTGTACCAGTAAAACTAAACTATAACCCAAAATAGGCACTTCTAAATCCCTTTCTTCCCCAAGCAGACATAAAATACTACTGTATATTTAATCATAGACCAAAATGTGATTAACTTTGGAGGGCCATGTTTTAGACATGTGTAATTCCTCCAATAATTTCCTAATTTTTAAAACCAGATTAATAGTGTCTATAAAAACCAAAATACTTGATGGATATACAAATAAATAAATAAAATAACGGAAAGTAAAAATGACTATGTTTTTGTTGTTCCATGCTTTGGGTTGTTTCCAACTAATGAAGACCATATTACTGTATGGGTTTTCTCTGGCAAGATTTGTTTTGAGGGGTTTTTTGCTTTTCCCCTTCCTCTGAGACCGAGAGAGTGCAACTTGTCCAAAGTCACCCAATGGATTTCCATGGCCAAGCAGGAATTTGAAATCTGGTGTGCACAGAGTCCTTGTCCACCAGTCAAACCACTACTCCTCACTGACTCTCTAACTGTATAGTAATATTCTTACTATTTCATCAGTGTCATTTCATAGGCTGAGGAAAAGTACCTTTCACATTTTCTGCATCTTGTAGTTTGGACATGAAACCTGTCATTACCACTTTTCTTTGCTTTGAAAGGGCTTTCTCGTTTCATTCACATTATAGCATAATAGAAGCCAAAGGGCCTTCCGATGTCTTTCTCTCTAGCATAGCAGACACAAGATGTTTTTATATAGCATCAATCAAGTGTACAACCCCACGTTAGGGTGGCTGTATGTCAAAAGGACACGAAGGCACACAACAACAACAATTGTAAGTACCACATCTCTTCTGATTCTTAAATTCAAATCGGAGGTAGACTCAGACCCCATGCCACTCTGAATTAAAGAGAACAGGGAACCTTCTAAGTATTCTTATAGTTATCAAACTACCACTGCCAAGTTGCTTTTAATCAGCAATGCCAAACACAGATACTAACATGCAGAAACTTTTATGATTTCTGTTCTTGCATGTTTATGTGCTTTCAAGTCTCCTGTCCATTTATGGTGACCCATTAATTTAGGCAAGGAATTTCTTAGGCAAGGAACCCTCGGAGGAAGTTTTGTCAGTTCCTTTCCTTTGACATAAAGCCTACAATGTCTTGATGGTGTCCCCTCCAAAGACTAACCAGCACGACCCGTTTAGCCTCCAAATCAGACAGGATCTGGTGCCTTTAGGGTAGTGCTTCTCAAAGGTGGGGTGGACCCCTGGGGCAGGCATGAGACTTGCTGGCCGCGGATCCTTCTCCTCTTCCCAAATTTTGTGTGTGTTGTGTAAAATTACATTGTTAAATATTATTACTATTATTATTATATCGTACTAATAAAAAACTGTTCTAATTTGAACATTATTTTGAAATTTGTAAAATAATATGAATAACATGACTGTGCTAATGAAAACACACCGACTAACTAAACAAAGAAAATATTTTTATTCTATACTACGGGGAGGGCCAACATAGCATGTAGATGTTTGGGGGGAGGTGTCCCAAGGGCAAACGAGGTTTGAGTACCACTGCTTTAGGATATTTAGGTTCTGTTGTTGTGTGCCTTCATGTTGTTTCTGACTTATGACAAAGGCAAGCCTATCCATGGCTGGCAAGATTTGTTCTGAGAGTTTTGCTCTTGCCTCCCTCTAGGCTGAGAGAGAGTGACTTCTTGCTCAAGGTCACCCAGTGGGTTTCCATGGCCAAGCAGGGATTCACACCCTCGTCTCCAGAGCACATGGTCCAATATTCAAACCACCACGCCACACGTTTTTATGTTCTTTTAAAAAGAGGTGCAGAGGTTTACCAAGGCAAAAGCTGCAAGAGACAAAAAACATGAGTACAAAAGGTGCTTGCAGCTGTTATTGTGTGCCTTCTGGTTGTTTTTGGATTTATGGCAATCCAGGCAACCCCATCATAGGTTTTTCTGGCAAGTTTCTTCAGAGGGGGTTTGCCATTGTTATCTTTCTGAAGCTGCGAGTGTGAGTTTCCATGGCTGAGTGTGGATTACACCCTGGTCTCCAGTGTCCTAGTCCAACATTCAAACCCTATTGTCACACTAGCCTCCAAGAAGATGTTAGCAACTCCAAACCATAGAAAACCGCCAGGGTGAGAATGCTGATGGAGATGAGGAGTGAAAGTGTTGGACCAAAGGTCCTCCCTCCTTTTCGGGGGCCTGTCCTCCATTCCAACCTTTCTTTCTAGGAAGAATCCCAGAGATCCCCATTACTGGAAGCATGAAATTAAATTTATGAGTGCTTTTAGATTTATTGGTCATGTCCTCCCTCCCCCCACCCTTGAGCATCTCCACTTGAGTACGACCTGGTCCCCTTGGCAGTTATTAGGGAATATCTGGTCACATTGAGGGAGGCATGTTGCACTGAATGTGGAAACACACTAACTTCACACCCATTTCTTCTATTAAAATAAATGAGGTCCAAAACACATTGAGAAAAATAATCCAGACCGAGACCGCTTTAGTTGCTCTGGCTCATGCTAGAATCCTGGGAACTGTAATTTTGTGGCACCAGAGCTCTCTGACAGAGAAGGCTAAATGCCTCCATATACACACAAACACAAACCCCACAGTGCCCAGAAGTCAATAGAATTGAGCCAAGGCAGTTAAAGTGGGTCTCAAACTAGATTATTTCTGAAAAAGAGATTGATAAATTTTTTTGAACAGGAAGGGAAACCGTGGGTAAATTTATCTGAATGAAGGGAAAGAACATCTAGTAGTAGTATTTAATTAATTTTTAAAATCAAAGATCAATTCACTTGGAAACAGGCAGCAACCTGTAGAAAAATAAGTCAGGAAAGGCTGAAAAGAAGAATGAAATGGGTATGTGTGTTATATATATATATATATATAACACACACACACACACACACAATATATAACACACACAACCCACACATAGTATATCATACATATATATAATATACACACACAAATATATACACACACACACACATATATATAACATACATATATATATAATATAATACACACACACACACCCAGAATATACAAGTGAAGAACAATTTAAAAATGTAATGATCATAAAATTAACAATGCATGATGAGAAATTTACAGATTGATAAAGATAGAAGTAAGGAACAATAATGTAAATCAAGGGGGAGGGCTGGTTTTTGGGGCTTTTCCTTTTTTAATTGTAATTAAATTGTATGCTGTGTCATTTTACGGTTGTAAAAACTGGATTACTTCTGCAGTGTGTAGTTTTGGACCAAAGACATTTTTAACCGAAGAATGGTGAAGGTTATAAAGTGTTTCCCCATTCCCTGGGCCGGAGGGGCTCTCTTTGAGCTCATTGGCCGTGAGGGCCAAGAAAGGGCCCTTTTTTAAACCTCGATTTGAAAGGGGCGAAGAACGACGGTTGGTCGAAAAGGGGGGGAGGGGGAAGGGGCGAAGAGCGCGCGCGCGCGCGAGGGAAAAGGAGAGAGAGAGAGCGCGCGAGGAAAGCGCCCGAGACACTAAGAGCCAATCCGAAGAGGGAGGGGCAAGAGTTGAGCCGCACGCGCACAGCGAGCAACTCCCGTTACTGGTCTCCCTCTCGCTGGTTTTTGTGCGGGAAAAGCGCCGTCGTTGTCGTCCAATAACAACAACTGCCCAGATATAATGACATCCGCCGGCCATTTTCCTCACATTTCACGTCGATTAGTTGCCCCCCCCCACGCTCCTCCCTCCCGCGCCCCAACAGTACTAACCGAGGAGTCGGCCTCCATCTTTCTCCACACCTTCCGAGTTCCCCTCACACCCGGCTCCCCCTTAAGGACACCAAGACCAAAAGGGGGAAAGGTTGGGCGGGCCGGGCGGGCGCGACAACCTCACGTGCTCCGGCATGTGGCCCCCGCTTGGCCAAGCTGCGAAGCAGGCTCAGGGATCAAAGCCCTTCTGTTTAGGGAAACAGGCCGGGCCCTCAAAGTGAAGCGGGCGGGGCGGGTTCCCTGGACCTCTCCCCCTCCCCTCCATCCGAATTTGTGTTCCATTGTTTTTCTATGGACCATGAATGTAACAAGAGAACCTGTGAATAAATTTGACAATTAAGCACTTTGGATACTATTTTTGACACAGTGTGGTGGTGAGCGTTGGCGAGATCTGAAGCCACAGTTCAAATCCCCATTAGGCATAAAACCCATGGGTGACCTTGGGCAAGTCACACTCTCAGCACCTCAGAGGGAGACAAAAGCAAAACAAACAAAAACCCTCTGAAGAAACTTGCCAAGAAAACCCTGTGACAAGGGTCTCTATACTTCAAGAAAACCCTATGAAATCTCCATAGTTGAATCCCAATTGGGCCATGAAACACACTGGGTGATCTTGGGCAAGTCACACTCTCTCAGCTTCAGAAGAAGACAAATACCAAAAAAAACCCCTTTAGAAACTGCCAAGGAAATCCTGGTGATAGGGTCTCCATACTCAAGAAAACCTATGAAAGGGTCTTCATAGTTCAATTCCCAACTAGGCCATGAAACACACACTAGGTGATCTTAGGCAAGTCACACTCTCTCATCAGTCTCAAGGATGCAACGGCAATCTCTGAACAAATCTTGCCAAGAAACTCCATGAAGGTTCCTCTTAGAGTCTTATATACACTAGCGAGATCCCGCTGGTAAACAGAATTTAAACTGGATTTAAATTCAATTCGAATTTAAACAAACCTGCAAATTATGTAAGTTTATCACACTGAATTCCTGCTAAATTGAAATGATGCAAAGTTTAAACCAAAGTTAAAACGGAGAAAAAACAGCGCCTTTTTACTTTTGGAATTTCCCCGAAAGTAAAAAGCTGCCGTTTTTATCCATTTAACCTCAGTTTAACTTCATGTTATTTCATGTTAACAGCGATGATGTGTGATAAACCCCGGCATTTCCTGGTTTTTTCTAATTAAATCTCATTTAAATCCCATTTCCAGCAGGATCTCACTAGTGTGAAAACTCCTTAGAGTCACCATGGTTTATTCCTAGCTAGGCCATGAAACCCACTGTTGACCTTGGGCCAGGTCACACTTCTCCTCAGCCTTTTAGGGAAGACAATGACAAACTCTTCCTCTAACAAATATTGTCAGAAAACCCAGACAATTTCATCTTAGGGTCAACATGGTTTAATTCCCAGTAGGCCATGAAACACCCCACTAGGTGACTTATACAGTCACACCTCTCAACAACCAACCTCAGAGGTGGCCATGGCAAAGCTCCTCTGAACAAACCTTACCAAGAAAACCCCTTAGGGTCACCCTAAATCGGAAACTACAACAAAGTCAAACATGACTTGGAAGCATACAACAAGAACAACAATTATTTTATTATCTCTTCCATTATTTTTGTGTGATTTTAAATCTAGCTAAGAAGAATAGAAAAGATTCCCCCCAGGAATAGTTCTTGATCTTTGCAGCTCCATGTGTTTTGGTCTTTGACTCTCAGAAGACCCTGCCATCATTGCCAGTGGTCAGGGAACATGGAAATTGATGGCCAAAACTTCCGAAGAACCAATGGTTGAGGAAAAAATGGTTTATAATGACTATTTTAGTTCACTTACAGACTGTACCTTCAGAACTAAGAAACAAACCTGTAAAACCTCACAGTCCTAAATATAGATGGGAATTTCAGGCACTACCAAGCACATTAGTATCCAGAGGTAGCCTACAATAACATCCAAAATCCACAATGCAGTGATATCTTTATCAAGCCATTTTGTACCAATAAAGTATTGCTGTTTTGTGGAGTTTGGAAACACATATGTGTTCTGCATCACAAATGCTGTCAGCCCTTATATAATTAGATCCTGGCTGGATGAATGACGGACATCAATTTCCAAAAGCATACAAGCTTTGTAACAACACACATACCCTTTTACCTCCATATAGTTTCATATCATATATAGTGCTTTGAGTGATTTGACTATGACTTCACAGTCAAGAGTTCGAATCCCATTTCAGCCATGGGTAAACTAGAGCAAGTCACACACTCTCAGCCTCAAGGGAAGGTATCGGCAAACCCCCTCTAAAGAAACTTGCCAAGAAAACCCCATGATAGGTTCGCCTTAGGGTCTCCATAAGTCAGAAAGGACTTGAAGACACATAACAAGACGATATATAGTCCCACACAGCCAGTATCACATACTCATTCTTATCTGTAAGACTGTTTTATCTAATGTGAGCTCTCACTTAAAGGCCCATCTTCATCATCCAGGAATGGATCTCTTGCATAACTGCTCTCACCAATTCTATACAGGAGCTCTAACTTTCAAAATTACTGGTTCCCTAAGGACATTTTGTCTGTAAGCTTATTCAGAATGCTCTCTCAATTGAAGGAAACTTCTGTTTATTAAAAAATAATAATAACAATCCCAGTAATTCATTCCAGGATAAAAGCTATGCTAATTGGCAGCAGGAAAAAAGGAAAATAATCCTTTTGATTATTAAAATGCATAACTTATTGCAGTATCAGCATTTGTATTTTACAATATTATGATCCCTGCTTTACAAAATAAAGTCTTTCTGAAAACACATACATACATTCTTAATGAAAAGAGACCTAGTTTTTCTGATGCTACATCCTTCTGTTCTTTCGGTTGCTCAGAAAGACAATTCCTATCTGAACAAGCAAAATTATTTTCCAGTTGGTAAATGTGCATATGATACGATAATGAGATATGGTAATAACATAATTGTATTTAATAGCAGAACCAGTGGTTTAAGCGTCCAGTTCCCAGCTTGGATTCTCAGGGTTCGATTCCTAGCTCAGTCACGAAACTCACTGGATGATCTAGGGCAACCTCTTAGCCTCAGAGGAAGGCAATGGCAACTCACCTCTGAACAAATCTTGCCAAGAAAATCCCATGATAGGTTCACCACTGGATCGCCATCAGTCAGAAATGACTTGGAGACACACACCACATATTCATCCCTCCTTCTCACTCCTGCCTATTCTTCATAGACCTTGGACTTCCAGGTAACAGGCATCGTAACAACTGCACTGTGACATTCACAGGTTCATCCAGGCAACACATCCTCACAGGTCAGCAAATGAGCAAACATGGCTATAGCTACAAAACTGTGACATTTCTCTTCCTCATTGTCACTCATTACAGTCACTCTGAGTTCACTGGAAGATGTTCGCTCATTATGGACTTTTCTAGAGGGAGTGATCTTACATTAGCACAAGTCTCTCTCTCTCTCTCTCTCTCTCTCTCTCTCTCTCTCTCTCTGACGCATACACATACACACATGCCTTTTCATACCGCATATCATACAGCTTAAACTATTAATATTCCTCATTTTTCCAGTCCTTCTCTGCTGTCATATTTTCTCAATCTCTCCCCCCCCACACACACACACTTTCTGCCATGCCAGTATCTCAGCCTGGCAGCCCTTAATTATACACAGTCTGTTCTCTCCTAAATGCATGCCTACCCTCTGCTCCATGCAATTATTGGCACCTCCTAGGTTCTCACCAACATTACTTTGATCATAAAACCCCACTGGGTGACCTTGGGCGAGTCACACTCTCTCAGCCTCAGAGGATGGCAAGGACAAACCCCCTGTGAAGAAACTTGCTAAGAAAACCCTATGATAGGTTCACCTTGGTGTCGGTCGCCATAAGTCAAAAATGACTTGGAAGCACACCACCACCACTACCACCTAGGTCCCCTCCTACCCATTACTCAAAAATGCCGTCTCTTCTTTCCAGCCTAGGCCAGTTCCATAGTATCTTTGCAATAATTATCATATAACTTTGACCGCCAGCCCCAGTGGTGCTCAATAGAAGAAATATGTGTTTATTTGACATCCTTGGGAAAGAAGACTCTCTCACCTCTGCAGCTTTGTCCCTGCTGTTGCTGTCACTCAGACAGAGAAACTTACTGCCCTGAGACAGGCGCACACAACTTTTAGGAGCGTAGATTTCCCCTCTCTACACTTCTCTACCCTAAATACAGTACAGGACAAGAGAGTAACACACTCACCTCCACACAGAAGGAATTACTAAATCCAGTTCTGCCAAGAGCAGTAGCAGAGAGAGTGTCTTATTCCAGATCTTATTCCAGTAGGAAAGAGCAGCATCTGGCTTTTGGCTACAGGTCCATTCCCTGGATGTGCCTGTTTGCTTTCTGACACAGGCAGGCATTTCTCCTCCCCATTCCTGGGTATCATTTTGCCAACAATTTTCTACCATGCGCGCGCGCGCGCGCGCGCACACACACACACACACACCACTGACTCCATACATCCATATCATTGATAGACAGCAGGGATGTCATATTCCAACCCCTCTAATCCAAACATGTAAACTGCATATTATGCAATTTATTATAATTATGCATATTATTTTTATTTACGGTAAATTTTATTTTAATAGACACATAAAAACACAGAATGTGTATAAATATACACATAGTAAACAACAAACATAGTACACTTTTAATATACACATAATAAACAACATATACAAAGAGACAAGAAATAAACAGTAAAATCCACAATAGCAAAAACAAAACATATTTCATGTTAGTACAGTGCTACACTCTGTATCAATTTAAGAGAGAGAAAAAAAGAATTGTAGAGTTGGAAGAGATCACAAAGGCCATCCAGTTCAAACCCCTGCCATGCAGGAACTCTCAGCCAAAGCATCTCTGACAGATGGGCAACCAGCCTCTGTTTAATGACCTCCAAGGAAGGAGACTCCATCAGATTCTAAGGGAGTGTGTTCCACTGTCAAACAGCTCTTACTATCAGGAAGGCGTGGTATAGACCGCCCAAAAAGGGCAGCCTGCCGGCGCCTGTTTTTCTGCCGGAGGGAAACCTCAGCCGTCAAACGGCAAGGCTTCCCGCCGGTAGAAAAAGAACTTGCAAAAAATGGGTTCTTTTGAAGTCATGGCGGCAGTGTACTCATTACGTAAGTGCCGCATGGCGCCATGTGGATGCCGCGTGACACTTACGTAACAATGGTGGTACCCATGTAAACAGGGCACCGCCATTGTTACACCCTCCTCACGTGCGAGGGTTGCGGGGCGTGTGGGCGCTCTGCCCCCCAGGCAACCCTCGCACATGACGAGGAGGCCTGAAAGGCCGGTTCTTTATTTACAAATGAAATAAATACCACAGTATCCTTCTGGGTAGCATTGTGTATGATATGCATTCGGGTTAAAGGAATAGGATGATAGTATGCAACCTTCCCTGACTCCTTTGCTGATTGGGAATCATTTGGTTTCTCCATATTCTTTTTGATGGCAGCCTTTTGTCCTTAGTACAGGTTGCGCATCAGGACAATCAGATGTTGTGGTACTCCCATTCCTCTAAGTGGAAGTCTTAGCTTTTTGTCATCTATTCAGTCAAAGCCTTTGCTGTAGTCAATAAAGCACATAAGGGGCAGGGGGACCCTTCAAGCATCTCATGTAAATATATTGCTTTAATGATTATGTAGTCTTAACAGCTTGACAACTTCACATGCATTTCTTCCTTGCTGCTTAGGCTTTGCCAGGCTTATGGATCAGGCACATTAAGATTTCTAAGAGATTCTCTCACTGTATTATCTTTTGGCAAGTCACTTGATGAGGCAAGGTGGCTTTTAATGAGAAAGGCATTGGTTTTTGGCAGGGTTATTTAAAGCAGTAAATTGGCTTTCACACTGCATACTGAACAATTGACTTCGTTGGACAGCCCCAATAATACGAGACCCTTTCCCCTCTCAAAATCTTTGTGTAGTTTTGGAAAACTTTATGTTTTTGAAGAGTGATAGGGCTGATATAGAAAACCAGTGTGGTGTAGCAGTTTGACAGCTGGACTACAACTTGGTGTAGCAGTTTGACAGCTGGACTACAACTCTGGAGACCAGACTGATTCCCTCCTTGGCCATGGAAACCCACTGGGTGACCTCGGGTGAATCACACACTTTCAGCCCCAGAAACCCCTGTGATAGGTTCTCCTTAGCTGGAAATGACTTGAAGGCACACAACAACAACAAGGGCTTGTATCCTGAAAGTAGGCCACAGAATCACTTTGATATATTGTAAAACTTTTATTGTTTACTGCAGCCAAGACAGTATCTCACATGCCTTACTTAGCAAAATTTATAACATATCTTAGTCTGCTGCCCGCCTTTGTTCTGAATGGAGAAGCCCTGGAGGCACCCATGATATGATTTCCTGGCTATATCATGAGAAGACTTGACTCATTGGAAAAGATGATAATGCTAGGAAAGGTGGAGGGAGGGTAGCAGAGAGGAAGGGCATATATTAGATGAATAGATTCAATCAAAGAGGCCACAGCCCTCAACCTGCAGAGCCTGAGCAAAACAGTCACGGACAGAGGGGCTTGGAGATGTCTCATTTATGAGGTCACCATGAGTTGAAGTTGATTTCCAGGCATTTAGTAACAACAATATCTAGACATATAGCTAGCAGTAAACCCATCACATAAATCTGCCCTTGCAATATCCTCTCTCAGGCCACTAATATGACGGTTAGACTTTTTCTTTTTGTTTATAAGTTGTTCAACTTGGGCCTGAAGAGCTTGTGTGCAGCGTACTATAGTTGCTAGGGTCTTTTCATGAACAATTCCGAGGTCCATTGCTTGACCGCTGCTTCAGAATATCAGCTATCTAGTTAGCAATTCCATCACCTTTCACCTTGACTGGGTTAATAATGTTACTGAGATCTTTTTGCAATTGTTTAATTTGTGATGCCAGAATCTTTTTTGGGAGAGTTTGTCTCTCTTCTACCTCTGAAAGGCGAAAGATTTGTACGATCTGAAGAGAAATCAGAGGTGAT
>NC_056522.1:192258186-192260240 GCF_019175285.1 Sceloporus undulatus | reverse complement strand
GAATTCTTTTCAACTCAAGACTCCTTTTGTCTAATGAAAGATGGAAGAGGAAAGGACAAAAACTAAAAAAGCTGGGGAAATAAATCAATTCCAAGACCTTAACAACTTAATGTGCATGGCAGGTTCCTACCATTCCTCTTCATCATAATTTAATTCTTCAGACAAGCTTAGTTGCATAATTCTATACAACAGGATCATGATGAAGATGAAGAGGAGAAGAAAAACAGACTGTTGTTAAGGCAAATGAGAATATGACTACTCAGTTATTCTGTTTTCAATACACATGTTCAAGGACATGGAGAAGGGGAAGGATGGATGAGGAAAGACAGAACAAATTCCACAAACAGGTGCTGCAACAACAAGCAGACAACTTGCAATGACATCATCGCCGCAACCACACTAGAAGATGTGACACAGGCTGTATTTCTTCTTTTCCTCTGAAATGTTGACAGGTAAGGGCACAGAGTATATATCACGGCTCTGATTTTTTCCCCACAGCATTGTCTTCAGCAATCATATTCAGCAGCCTTACTAAGCAGCAATTATAACAAAAGCCCTAACCTGACATAGAAATAAAATTGCAACTGCTCTATGTGGAAGTGCTAGTACAGAACTTGGTTGATGAATTCCCTGCTGAACAATTTATCCAAATTAGGAGGGACATCCAGTCCAGACCAAAAGCAGTTTTTAAAGGGTTAGCTCAAGCAACTGGCAGTTTAACTAGGCTTATAGGACCTTGGATAGCACCAAGCCTGGAAGACTAACTCAAGGCAGGCTTGTTGTCCCCCTTGGTCCAGCCTATTCTGAGGCTCCAATCCCTGGCTCAAGAGGGAAGAGCCTTAAAGTGGTAGTGTCCTCTAGCTTTGCTCTAGCATGCCATTACCTTTCAGCCAATTCCCAACTTATTCATTCTGCACCAGCAGGGAATATGGATTAACTGGTGTAAGGGAAACCAGTTCTTCAGAGGAATCTGGTCCAGTGAGGGCTGTTGCTGGGGGTCCCAGTTAATAGAGAGATCTCCCTGACCGACTCCAGCTGAGACTCAAATTTGGGGCTCAGCACTTCTGCTACTTGCACCATTGGTCCTCTTTCTTCTCTGGATCAGAGCTGGGTTCATGACATAACATACAGGAAAGTATTTACCCATGCATGGTTCTCCAGTAGCCTGATATTTCAACTGAACTACCTGTAACCTATGTGTTGGCTACTTTGCCTGCTACATTTGTGTTTCATGGTGATCAATGGGGCAGGGGAAACAGCATCAGCATGTGAATAACTGATATACAACTCTGCATGATAATGGGCCAGAACACCAGCTAAAGACTTCAATGAAGATGCCAGTCCCCACATGGCATTATGTTCACCCTGCTTTTCCATGATCAAGAGAAGTGAAGTGCAGCGGGGAGGAATCAGAAAAAGAAGTATGGGTCTGTACCAGTTCCATGGAAGGAAAGCATCATTAGCAGACGTTTACATTATTCAAGGTCTATGTAATGCTGTTGTCTTTTCTAGTTGTTATTTTTTATGGAAGATAAACAGGCTTTTGACATTTAACATACAAAGAACGTTTCAGCAGTGAATTATATGTCATCTTAGAAGCCAAAGCACACATTTAGGATTAGGCTCTGTTCTTGGAAATATCATGCTTCACAGCTCCTGAATGCTCAGTTATGCTTCTTGCTCAATTATCCAGCATGCAAAATAGCAGAACTCTCTGTGTCTCAAAAAAAAACCTGCAAAAGGGATCCTAGAACCTGACAATAAGTGTCTGTTATTATCAGAGCTTATAAAAGGTACTTTTTGCACTGTAAATCCTGCAACACCCCCCCCCAGCCAGCATGGTCATGGCATGTGATTTGTAGTCCAAGTCATTTTTCCATGCTCTGGTTAATGTATAAAAATGTGTCTAAAGCTCCCTATAGAGGTGAATGATCCTAGGTGAAAATCATATCAAGTTTTATGAGTTCAGTGAGTCATTAAAACTAATTTCATATTTATATTTCCCCCCTTTATTTTAGACACGAAGACAAAACAAAATGTAGATATGATGGCCT
>NC_056522.1:192246674-192258086 GCF_019175285.1 Sceloporus undulatus | reverse complement strand
ATTCATAGTTTGTTGTGCCACCAGAGCTGTCTGGCAAAGAAGGCTCAGTATCTCACAAAACTACAAATCCCAAAATTCCACAGCATTGAGCCATGACAGTCAAAGAGGTGACAAACTGCATTATTTTTGTAGTGTAGAAACCAGCAGCCTATGAAGGTGTTGCAATCCTTTGTTCATTTATCAATTTGTCTGTGTGTGTGTGTGTGTGTGTGCGAGAGAGAGAGAGAGAGAGAGAGAGAGAGAGAATACTGTAATTTAGTCATTATGTACAATTATCTAACACTTCCATTATAGGATGGATCATAGAATCCAATTTCATATGAAAATAAAATATACGTATTTTGATGTTTTCTTTCACTGCACTTTATACCCCTGATAGAACCATCCAATTAAAAAGATTGTATGTACAGCGCTGTGTAAATTTACAGCGCTTTATAAATAAAAGATGATAATAATAATAATAATAATAATAATATTCACATATGGACAAAAAAAAACCTGGAACCTATTGATAAACTGAACATTCAAAGACTCCATAAAACTTGTAACTTTGACACTGCATTCTTCCCACTATCCTCTTTAGTGCCAAAGACATCACTCTGATTTAATTTGGACACTAGCTTAATCTGTCAAACATCTAGGTAATCCATATTATAGTCTCACATATATATATATATAATGTGTTAAGTAAGATGAGATAAATAATTAGAGCCAAAAAGAGCAAGGAGCTAAGCAAAAAGAGTGTCAATAGAGCAGCATAAAAACAGCATACAGAAAGCAAAAGAAATGTAGAAAAAAGAATCCCTACAAAGCTTTCTAGAAAATATTAAAACATTACAAAAATATGTTACATATTTTAAAAAATGCTTCAGATATAGAATGTGTCCAATTAAAAGGTCAAATTAATAGCAGCTTGATCTTAGAATGGAATATAGGATATGCCATCCACTCTCAAAAAGGAACATTTGACCAAATAAAGAAGACTAAGGCCTCATTCCCATTACGTTTTAAACTGGTTTGCCAATCTGTATGAAGCGGTTCAAATGACCCAGGTTCGCACTTGAACTGAATCGTCAGTGATTCGGAGAAGGTTGTGTGTGTGTGCTCTAGACCCATTTAACCAGCGTCTTTTTGATACTGATTTTTTTCCATGTCTTTTTTGATAAATTGATTCCACACAAGTGTGAACCAGATGCAGATCAGAATCGATTTCAAGAATCAAAGTCACAAATCAATTCAGTGTCAGCGTGAACAGGATGTGGATCGGAATCGATTTACCATGACATAAGGGGTTACCGAGTGGAGAAGCGGAAATTAACAACCTGTGTCTGCCCACCCTTCAACCCTCCCCATTTGCCTTAGCCCACTACCATTTTTACTGCTCATATGACCGATGTCTGATGGACAGAGAAAAACATATACAGTACAGTATATCACTGAAAACGCTTCAAATTGAACCGATTCATTTGCCAATTTGAACTAAAGTGGGTTATTTTGAGAGACTCCAGCAGAAAGCAATTTAAGTTGAATCGATTCATTTGTCAATGTGAACCACAAGTGGGTTGTTTTATTTTATTTTAGAGCAAGAAAATGCGATTGGGACAAATGTAGCGTGAATCACACTCCGTTGTTAAACCGATCCATCGATCCCCATTGCAAAGCAATTTATTTGTAAGTGGGAATGAGGCCAAAGTATAAACAGCAAAATCAAAATACTATTAAAATTTTCAGCACATAAATAGAAATGAAAAGAAGAAAGACATTATACCCAAGAATCATAAGTAAGAAAAATATAATAATCCAATAACAGTTGATAAATAACAGCAAGGTTTAATATTAACAGATAGCAGGTGGAGAAGTGGATCAAAGAGTGAGATTGTCAAAAGATGAGAAAAGGCTGAAATAAAGGCTGGAACAGCATTTTTAAATGGAGAACACAACAACAGAACACACCATGGCATTGAAGATCAGTCAAGTGTGATAAATAAATCCTACAAAAACTAAGAGGCACGGGGAGAGACAAGCGCAAAGGCAAACAAGTTTCTGTGAAAGGGGTGGGTGGGTGAGAACATGTTTCCAGAGGAAGTGATAAAGGATAAGCTGCAACTCTGATAGAAATGGAACAGTAGTGCTGGGTGACAAGATAGGGAAGAACATGGAAATAAATACACCAACATCTTTAAACAATAAAACAAAAAAAGAAAGGACAGCTGAGCGTTAAGCAGCTAGAGTCTTTTGGCACTGTCATGAGCAGGTAGCATGTGGCCCTAGACTATGTGTGTTTATTCAGAAGTAAATTCAACTGAGTTTGATAGGATCTACACCCAGATATGTGTTCACAAGACCACACTGTTTGTGAGATGGGATAAACTGGCAGATCTCCACCTGCTCCAGGTCAAATGGTTTATGCAAGTAAAGCACTGCAGAACTAGTTTTCATCAGAATCACAGCCAAATAATAATGTTAAAATTCTGCATCTCTGTTATGTAACATGGATGACTAGGGTTCCATCAGACTATCAAAACAGCAAAAATAATACAGCATAGAGAATTAAGGAAATATAATTACATTCAAATAAGGTGGTGAAAATGGAGAAGTGCATCTAAACGATGACACGCTCATGTTCTTGAGGCTGTACTTTCTGTTTCACACCATGCTAGCATTGTTAACCTCTGAATTAAAATAAGCTTTATCTCATATATATTCAGAACATTCTGTGATGGTATGACTTCTCTATGTTTAATCCTAGTTGATGACTGTTACATATGCCAGCCAGCTCTTTAAAAAGAGATTTAATTTCCCCTCTTTTTATCATTATTGTAGATGTTGTTGTTGTGTGCCTTCAAGTTATTTCTGAGTTATCGTGACCCTAAGGCAATCCTATCATAGGTTTTACTTGACTAGGTTTGTTCAGAGGAGGTTTGCCATTGCCTTCCCCTGAGGCTGAGAGAGTGTGACTTGCCCAAGGTCACCCAGTGGGTTTTCATGGCTGAGGTGGGAATCAAACCCTGGTCTCCAGGGTCATAGTTCAATGCTCACACCACTGTGTCATACTGGCTCTCATTATTGTAGATAGTGGGATGAAATTATACAAACAACTTATATTTAGAGTTCATGTTCCAGAAAATTATGATATGGCTGGAATGCATAGCATGGATCTTAGTTCAAAATATAGCTTACTGATAATTTTAAAGAAATATATTATATGTTCTAGATTTTTAAAGTTAATACAATATTATTCACTATGTAGCTATGCATAACAAAGCAGAACAGGCAGCCATACTGTACTATTACTAGTAGCAAGCATCCTCCCACACACAAGCCTAGAGTCATAGCCTAGCATTCTATGTGTATAATTTTAGTCAGCTTGACTAATATGTGTGTGTGTGTGTGTGGTTGGTTGGTTCAATAAAAAAAGCTGCTCTTGAAAACCATCAATGCCAAGTTTTCTTTCTGCTTACTGTCCTCAGCAGTGCCTCAGAGAAAAATACACTTTTGTGAATTTCTCTCTAGTCACTGTCAGAGGCAATCACTCCAGCAACATGTCTTTCTCTGCAACAAAGCAAAATGTTCTTGATTTTAAATTTCTTGCCTCCAATTCTTTTCTCCCAAAATTATTTCCACTGATTTTCAAAGTAAACACTTCAGAAAGATCTGATGAGTGAAATTCACTACACTGTGGAAGAAACCTCTACATTACATTAAGCTTATAATCTTTTGCCAAACATTCCTTTACAAACATGAAAGTACAGTCTCACAGGGCAGTGATGTCCTTGTGATATGCTGCATCAGGATAGAGTTTTAAGCCAATACTTTTAGGTATCAGCTAACCTTTAGGTCCTATAATTTTGTGTGGAATTTTGTTCACATCATTGTTTCTAATGCCATAATACTTTGTAGATTATCTTTGAAGAAGGATCCAGCAAGTCCAAAGTGTATTGGATGGAATAAATACCTGGCAGTTTTGAAGAGTACTTTCTATTTTTGTGTTTTTCAGACTACTTTCTATTTTTGTGCTTTTCCCCAAATGAACTATTTAAATTTATATAAATAGGCAAAGAGAGATAAGTAAAAACAAATTAACAATGGATTTGACTTAAATTTACCCAGCTAGAGAAAGAATTCTAATAACAGAGTATGAGTACAGAACAGAAAACATAGAATCATAGAGTCAGAAGGGGCCTCATGGGTTATTAAGTCCAACCCCCCTACTCAGTGCAGGATGTCCAGCTAAAGCATTCCCAGCATGTAGCTATCCAACCTCTTTTTGAAAATGTTTTGAGAAGGAGACTGGCCCTGTACAGACAGGCCAAAATAAAGCTGCTTCGGGTCACTTTGGAGGTATGCTATTTAAATGATGCAGGTGTCCTAAGAGGCCAGAAGCCGTGCCAAAGCCACACTCCAGTCCTAAGGACTAGAGCGTAGCTTTGGTGTGGCTTTCAGACTCATAGGACACGTGCATCATTTGAACATAATACCTCCAAAGTGAGCTGAAACAGCTTTATTTTGGCCTGTCTGTACAGGCCCTCTACCACCTTTCTAGGCAATTGGTTCCATTGCAGAACCATTCTTATTGTCAAGAAGTTCCTTCTAAATCAAAATCTAGGAGTTTATCGTATGCACTTTTCAGCCCGATCTGGGCACGGAACAGATTGGGCTAGAACAGGGGAAAACAGATTTTTTCACACATGGAATTGCACCTGCGCTGCCACCTGACCATCCCCCATCCATCCCCCAGCCGCTGCTTCTCCTGGTGATTTTGGTACCATGGAAGCTTGCCATAGTACCAAAATCAGCTGGCAGAGTGTGGCTTATGGATGGGTAATGGTAGGGCAGCAGCGCAGCAGGAATTTCATGTGCGATAAAATCCATTTTCCCTCGTTCCAGCCCAATCCCATCCTGTGCCCGGATCGGGCTGAAAAGTTCATGCAATAAACTCACTAGTCTTCCATAACTTCAAACCACTGTATATGGTCCTATCCTCTGGAGCAGCAAAGAACAGGCCTGTCATCCATTTGCCTGAAACACATATAATGTCAATAAGACTGGTTGTGGAAATCGTTGTGTTTATTTTCGGTCTGGCTGTACAAGGGGAAACACAGCTTGGAGAAAAGTTGTATATATGCAAGACTCCCTCTTGACCACTGAAAATGGGATCTATAGCTAGCTACTATACTAACACTATGACTCTCTCCTTTTAAAGTGGAGTTAATGAGATCATGGTATCTGCAAAAGTAGGAACAAGCCCATAGCTGAGAGGTAGAGAATATATTCTGAGCGTAAAAGGTCCCATCTTCAGTCCCCAGAATCTCCAGATAATGCTAAGAACGTTTTCTGTCTGAAGCCATGGTGGACTGCTGCCAGGAGATATGGACAGACCTGCGCTGGATTGGACCAATGGTCCGACTGGGCACAAGTGCCTAGGTTTTCTTCCAGAACTGATTAGGGTATCATCTGCTCTCAGTGTTGTCACAGATGCGTACTGATATAGTTGGCAAGAATTTTGTGGTAAATATTATTGTGACTAAACTGGATTTTATAAGTACTCAACACACTGTAAGCCAACATTCCTCATCCTGCTCTTTCAATTTGTTTTTGCTTTATAATACATCTTCATTTCAAAATGGAGTGTTACAGCCTACTGCGCAAATAAAGCAATGGGAGAAAGAAACTCAAGGCTCTCTTCTTCCTGAGATTTAAGTTTAATAGAGGTCAGTCACCAGTTGTGTTGAGGGACAAAACATTTACAAGGACAGAACATTTCAATAGCACTGAAGCACTAAGAGGCAGCGATGCTTTTCAAGGACAAGTTATTTCTATACTATTGCAGGAGAGAGAAACTCTGGCCTGACAGCATGAAGCATTCATATTCATTGGAGAGGACTTCTATCTGATATTCATATTGTCTTTGACTAGTGTAGAAGATGTCTCTTGAAAGGAACATGCTATAAATGGTTGAAGGGTGCATAGTTATTGTATAAAGTCTTCTAAGAGCCAGTGTGGTGCTGTGGTTTGAGCATTTGACTATGATTCTGGAAAATTGAGTTTCAATTCCCTGCCCAGCCACGGAAACCCACTGGGAGACCTTGTGTGAGTCATACACTCTCAGCCCAAGAAAATCCCATGATTTAGGGTCCAAAATACATTGCAGAAATAATCCAGTTTGAGACTGCTTTAACTGCACTGGCTCAATGCAAGGGAGTTTTGGGAACTGCAGTTTTGTGAGGCATTTAGCCTTCTTTGTGAGAGAACTCTGATGCCACAATAAACTACAATTCCCAGGATTCCCTAGCAGTGAGCCAGGGCAGTTGAAGCGGTCTCAAACTGGATTATTTCTGCAGTGTGTTTTGGACCTAGGATTGCCATAAACCAGGAATGACTTGAAGGCACACAACAATAACAGAAATGTTCAATAGCAAGTGCTTCTGACTGAAGGTACAAGATTCCTTCAGTGGCTATTTGCATGGGTTTATAGCAGTGGTTCCCAAAGAGGCCGGGAAAGAGCCGGCGGGGACCGCCAGCACTGGAGGCCTCCCCCTCTTTGCCAGCCCCTGATGCCAGAGGCCCGCTGCCGCCGCTGGAGCCCTCCTGGAGGATCCCAGCGAAGGCAACGGGCCTCTGGGAGGCCCGCTGCTGTCGCAGGAGCCCTCCTGGAGGGCCCCAGCAAAGGTAACGGGCCTTCCAGAGGCCCACTGCTGCCGCCAGAGCCCTCCGGGAGGACCTCAGCAAAGGCAACGGGCCTCTGGGAGGCCCGCTGCAGTCGCAGGAGCCCTCCTGGAGGGCCCCAGCGACGGCAACTGGCCTCCCAGGGGCCCGCTGCCGCCGCCGGAGCCCTCCTGCAGGGTCCCTGCGACGGCAAAGGGCCTCCCAGAAGCCCGCTGCTGCCGTTGGAGCCCTGGGCACCACCATTTTGGGGGAAAAAATGGTGCCGCCCAGAGCAGTGAAAAGCCGCAACCGTCAGCGGTGGCGGCGGTGGCAGGAACAGCCAGGGGCTGGCTGAAAGGCCTCTGCGGGCCACATCCAGCCCGCAGGCCAGAGGGTGCCGACCCCTGATCTAGACTATGCAGTGCCGAAAGGGTGTCAAAAAGCCACTCTGCCACAGCTATGACACCCTTTTTGGAGCAGAAAAAGAACCCACTGTTTGCAGGTTCTTTTTACACTGGGTTGGGGATGTGGCATGCGATTACTGAGTCCCCAGCCCAGTGCTTCTAGGAGCGGCATACAACTGCCCCTTATGGGCTGTCTGTACAGCCCCCTTGTCACTCTTGTGGCAGCAATCAAGTAGGTGGCTGAGCAGCAATTGAGAAGCTCCTCACCCACGCCAGCCTTGCGGTAGAGGTGTCACTAAGGGGAATGGAAAGTGCAGGCCACACTGGGTGACACCTCAAGTGGAGTATCACCACAGCCACCACCCTAGAAACATCACTGTTGTTTCCTAAATGTCCACTTTTGGAAGAAAAGGGGCATAGCATTAATGTATCTTGCAAGACATGGGAAGTCCAGTGGAAGAAAACGGAGCTCCAAACACTCTCTGGGAGAAGAGGAGACTAGGCAGGACTTTCTGAGTTACTTCATCTTCCTGGTAGGGCCTGGCCCCATCCATGAGAGAGGGAGAAGCAAGAAGAAGAATGAGAGAGTGAGAGTGTGACAAAGGCTGCAGTCTGCCATGGACAGTTTCATGCAACCCTCATCCCCATCATGGTTCTAAAGGTTGTCTTTCTTGCACACCAATACTTTGACTGAGACCCCCCCTGCTGCCCCCTTTCCCCCTCACTGCCCCCCCTTCTGCCCCCCCCTGGATCTTTCCACCGCCCCCTGGGTGGGCATACCACGTCTATAGACATGTGTGTATTCATGTAGATACCGAATCCTATAAAGTCTTTCAGGTTTATACAGTGTGCCCTTGCGTGTCCCTCCCCCAAGTATGGGGAAAATGCGTATGCTCAAATCCTATTCATTTTAATGGGGGAGGCTTCTATGTGTGGCTCAGCATGCATGCCATAGGTGCACACACCATTATATCTCCCACGGCTTAACCTTCTGTGTAAGGTTTAAGCCGCATATGGTGCGCCTGTGTGTGGTGCAGGCGCACTGTATATAGATTTATATAGCTTAGATAGATTTCTTTTTGTGAAGAGGGCAAAGATTGATGGTCTGACCGGGACCCACTCATGGCTCTAATGTCAGTGGCATAATGAATATCCTCTGCATTTTCATTTGGACTTTAAAATAGGCTCAAGCATCTTGGATAACTCCACTAAAGTTCAGAGTAAAATACAGAGTGGATTTACTGCCACTGGGAACTGATAGTTGCCACTGAACATGATCTTTCTAGTTCTGAAAGCTTCATGATTGTGGCATAAAAAGGAATGATCTGCTGTAATTCAGTAAGTAGTGGGGGGGGGGGGGGGATAAGTAGGTATTGTCAATTTTCATAGAACAAATGCAGATGAGTATTGTCTGCCTAAAAGATCTGCTTTAGGTCTTCTGAACACAAAGATTAATGAAATGCCTGGAAAACAGTATGAAGAATGAAATGGCAAAATTATGACATCAACTAATTCAGTTCAATTAAGTCTGAAAACTAATCTGTGAATAGGAGCAAAAGGACGTCAAAGAGCTAAGAAAATGGAAAATAACGAGAAAGAATAATGTTAATGTTGAAACATGCTAATTGTGCCCACTGGAAAGAATAATCTTAATTATACTTCTACAGCATTCAGTACTGAAGAAACTTCTTACAGTTTGAGAAGAAAGCTTGCAACTGTGGATACCATCAACAATGGAAAGAAAACTCCAAGTTTTAATATAACAGTAGGCAATATAGAGTAACTGTAGAAGAAGCCATTCACATAATAATAATTGTTTGTTTAGACTAGAGCAGTGGTGGAGATCATGTGGCCCTCCAAATGTTGTTGACATGCAAATCCCAGCAGTCCTAGTGCAAGAAATATTGGGAATTGCAGTCCAACTATTTTTGCAAGGCCACAAAATTCCTACCCCTGGTTTAGGGATTTTTAAATTTTTATTTTTTATTTATTTTTTGGCAGAATAGTGGCTGGATTTTAATGACACAAAAGGACAGTGCGTTCCCACATGTTTTTCTTCATCCACTACCATTAGTTATATTTAGGTGTATTATTAAACAAATCTTAAGACATTTCACATTTTCTGCTGATTTCCAGGGTGACTAGAGGAACATCATTGGACGCCTAATCCTTGGGCTTGTACTTTCTCTGTCCTTTTCTTTGATCAGATGACTCCCATGTCATGCCACAAACTGCTTTTCAAATGTTCCTCAGTTTCAACAAAATTTAGCTGTGTGATAGGAGATGGGATGAAGATTTCTGCTTTTAAGTGTAAAACCTTTTTTTGCCTTGCTCAACATGTGCTACGTCATGCCTTTTGGGATCCCATGCTTTGGTACTATATCATAACTAAGGCCAACTCCTAGCCCCAACTAGAGTAGACCCACTGAATCTTTTGCTGAATAGTTAAGACAACACATGGGTAAACACAATGGATTTTATGGCTCCAGGAGTAGCAAATGGATTTAGCCCTTAGCCCTCATGTAATATAATGTAGCTTTCATTTAATTATTTGTTTTAGCATGTTTATCCTGCCCTGCCAAAATAATAATAATAATAATAATAATAATAATAATAATAATAATAATTTCACACAAATTTGCCTTTAACTTTTAACCAGTAGTTAGCCTTAACTTTTAACTTAAATTAGCCTAATTAATTTCCCTTTGTTTTTAAATGGTCTATGTTATTTAACTCAATATTAATTTTAATCTGATAGTTTAATTGCACTGCAGCCACTCCCTCACAAACCATAAGGTTGTGAGTCCAATACCAGTGAAAGGGCTCAAGCTCGACCCAGGCTTGCATCCTTCCATAAGTTGCTAAACTGAGTACCCAGCTTGTTGGGGGCAATTAGCTTACACTCTGTAAACCGCTTAGTGAGTGCTTAAGTGCACTGATAAGCGGTATAGAAATGTACTTGCTATTGCTATAAATAACAGTAGTAGTAGTAATAATAATGAGCAATAAGACCTGAAATTATTTTTAAAAATGTCTAAAACAATCAGATAAAAAAAATTAAAACCCTTCATACAATTTACTTGACTGAAATATTAGTACAATCGTCCCCCCACATTCACTGGGTTTGGGAAACTGTATGGTCAATATCTGCCAGAAGTTGATCACAGGTTCATGCTGGAGGCCGTACAAATGCCTAGAGAACTGTTTTCTCTAAGAGCTTCTAGGTTCTCCAGCACAATTCTATGGTCAACCTCCGGCAGAATTGTGCTGGAGGACTTAGATATTCCTAGAGGGAACATATTAATCAAACTTGCAAATAACCAAATCCTCAAAAGTCAAAGCTGCAAATGTGGAGGCCCAACTGTACTCTCAGGTGAAGGGCAATCTTAAATCCTTCTCTGGCAGTATGTTCTTAACCTTCGACATCAATAGAGCTTTAAAGTATTTAACTTTAATTTGATAGTAATATTTTTTAGGGTCATTTTCTAATTAGAACAATCTACTTTGTTCTAATCTGAGTAACCCAAGACATGTACATTTACCATATTTGCCTGCTGAGAGGAATACTGTATCCATTTTTACTCTGGATGTTTTGTGAATCAACACTAGAGGGTGATCTTGTTTCTGAAATGCTCCATGTCTGTTCTCCCATATTATTTATCAGCCAAACACATTCTGTTTTAAATTACCTCATCCTTCAGAACTGGGAACACTAAAGAATGAAGTTTGTGTTCAGCTCATGAAATTAAGAAGCTGCTCTATATGGTTTTTATCTTGTGCCAGAAAGTGATGAAGGGTGAAAAGTCAAAGCATGTCCGTATGAAAAACTATCAGTGGAAATTCATGTATTTATATATTGCATTGGTTTCAGTGAGAATTAACTCCCCATTGCATTTAGGATTTGGATTCCAGTTTTGATTGCAGTTTAAAGGCTTGGGATTGTTTATTAATGTTCTGAATTTGTTTTGGAGAGAAAATATATTTTATCGGAAGAATTTCTCTTCTGCTTGTTATCTTGTTTTCTAATTGCCAACTCTTGTAGGATAGACTATTGTGGGAAACTGAGACATAGGCTGCATCCACACTGCAGAAATAATCCAGTTTGACACTGCTTTAATTGCCATGGCTCCATGCAATGGGATTGTGGGATTTGTAGTTCGTGGTGGCACTCTCTGACAGAGAAGGCTAAATTACAAAACTACAGATCACAGAATTCCACAGCACTGAACCATAGCAGTTAAAGCTGTGCCAAACTGGAGTATTTCTGCAGTGCAGACAGTCAAAATGGCTCCTGAAGAAGAGGCATCAATATTCCTGGGAGAACCTCAACATTTGCAGCAGCACAGACAATATTAAAAACAAC
>NC_056522.1:192235740-192246664 GCF_019175285.1 Sceloporus undulatus | reverse complement strand
TACTAAGGAAATACCCATGGAACAGTTGAACCGGAGCTGAGCATCCTCAGCAGCCATGATGGAATGTACAGTGGAAAAGAAATAATGGGAATTATGTTTGTTTGTGTCTGTATGTGTGACAAAGATCTTGCTTGCACCTTCAACACATTGCCTTAAAACAATGATTAAAAATATGAGCTGCAGCTCCCATCAATCCTCACTACATGCTAGCTGGATAGGCCTGATGGAAGTTGCAATCCAACAACACTAGGAGGGCCAGATCATCCCCATCACAGGAGGAGGGCTTTGCTAGCTGACAAGAGCAATAATGCAGCAATTGGTTGTGTTGTAATGCGTTAACCATATATAGGTTGAGTCTCCCTTATTTGAAATTCTGAAATCTGAAATATTTAAATATCCAAAATGGTTCACATGGATGGCTGAAACAGTGACAAACATTATTTCATGCACAAAACTATTAAAAATATTGTGTTTAAATGAATCTCATGTTTATGCTTGGGTCCATTTCCAAGATATCTCACTATTTATATGCAAATATTCCAAAATCTGGAAAAAAAACCTGAAATCCAAATCACTTCTAGTTCCAAGCGTTTTGGAGAAGGGAGATGCACCCTGTACACATAAAGGGCACAATTCAGCCAAAGCGCTCTCATGTCCTGTTGATTTTTGAAACAGAAGAGAGTAAAAAGAGCATATGCTTAACTCTTTCCCAATGGAAGCAATATAATGGCACTTAACCTTGGCAGGAATATGACGACAAACTAGAACTTGGGAAAGTACATTTTGGAGTCTGCTGCTCCCAAAACGTTCTAGCCAGTGTAGCCAGTGTAGAATTCTACTCCAAAATAACAACTTTTTTAAAAAAAAACTATTGTGAGAAAGGAACTCACATCCTCAGGCTGGGCAATCCATTCTCTATTTTTGTCAGTTAATGTCATGAGATAAAGATGAAATTTAGGCACATGGGAAAATGTGAAAAGTGTGAAACTTTCACATTTTTACAAGTTTGATGTGAGTTTAAGTGACATGACTTGCAGAGCCATTTGTTCTCTTCTGTATTGGTTAGATCTAATTTACAGTCAGCCCTCCATACAGATGTTGGTTTTTAATCCATGGTTACAATTATCCACGGCTTGAAAATATTTTTAAAATATATAAATTCCAAAAATCAAATCTTGATTTTTACCATTTTATATAAGGGGCACCATTTTACTATGCCATTGTCTTTAATGAGACTTGAGCATCCATGGATTCTGGTATCCACAGGGGCTCCTGGAACCAACCCCAGTGGATACCAGCGTCCCACTGTATAATGGTCCTGAGAGTCCAGTTTAATATATGATGAAGCTTGAGAGACACAACTGAACTCACCTCCCCTCTTCTTCATACATAATATCTCACTTTGAAAAGATGACTGTAGTCTAGTTATACCTACTTGCAGAGAAGCAACTGCTCCAGGGAGTTAACTTTTCCCTTCCTTCAATTGTGGGGGCCAACTAACACAGGAAATACATATTCTTTGCCATTTGGCTTGTCACTCCTTCAACAGAATTTCTTCGGAGATGCATTTCTCAGCAACCATACTAACACATTAAGCCCATGTTTACTTTCCAATGACCAATCACAAAACAAACTAAATTCAAGATATGTAGGTGAGGAAAATTATGTGTTATGGGAAACAGCTGTCTCTCACCATTCAAGGGATCCTCTCTTCTAATAATAGGTGCTAAACGTATCATTCAGTTGAAACTACAGTCGATCTGGAAATGTAGAATGTTCAGTGAACCCACCATCTTATCCTGAACATCCTTGTTCTTTTCTCATTTAAGAAGCTAAGCAAGATCAGGCCTGACTAGTACTTGGAGAGGGGAGATCTTCGAATATCTCCTGATAGGGTAATAGAATTATAGAATTGGAAGAGACTGCAAGGGCCATTCAGTTCATCCTCCTGCCATGCAGGAACACACAATCAAAGCATCCCTGACAGATGGTCATCCAGCCTCTGTTTAAAGACCTCCAAAGAAGGAGACTTCATCACTCTCCAAAGGAGTGTGTTCCACTGTCAGACAGCTTTCACTGTCAATCAGTTCTTCCTAATGTTGAGGTGGAATCTCTTTTCCTGTAGTTTGAATCCATTGCTCTTGGTCCTATTCTCTGAAGAAGCAGAAAACAAGCTTATTCCTCCCTTCAACATGGCATCCCTTCAAACATTTAAACAATGCTATCATATCACCTCTTCACCTTCTCTTCTCCAGGCGAAACATACCCAGCTCCCTAAATCGCTCCTCATAGTGTTACCCATGCTGGTTTCATATAAATTTTGGTATAAATGATAACCCTTAATGACCCCTAGATGAACTCTAATAGCCTGTCCTCCATTACTAGCAAGGCATGAGGACATGCACACACACCCTTGAGGGACACCCACATCATCATATCTAGAGAGTCGCATAAAAGGGATTATCATAGGACCAGGAAGAGCAAATATTTGCCTTGCCTGAGGCTCTTGCCCCCTCCCATGGTCTGTTGTCCGAGCAGCTTAAGACCACTAAGACAATCAGACAGGGACATCCAGGTGAAAAGCAAGTAATTAAACACCTTTGTTCTCACCATCAAGCACCTTTGCCAGAGGCAAGATTTTGCCTATAAATATCATCAGATTTGCCTGTTCACTGGGCCAGTCTGGATTTCAGGGGGAAGCTCTGTCCCCTTGAACCCTGACCTGGCTCCTGGCTCCTGGCTCCTGGCTCCTGGCCAGTCATTCCATGGCTGAGCCTCATGCCATCCTCATCATATTCCATTTGGATTCCTGGAGGAAGTCTACATTCTGGTAAGTATCACCCCAGTGATGCCTAAAATCCTATTCCATGCTAACCTATGCTTTTCCTGAGCCTTGTATGTGTGAGTGTATGCGCAGCACATGTGTTTTTCCCCTATTTCAATAAATTAGACATCTAGTTATTAATATCCGTCTCAGCTCTATTTATTGGGATCCCCTGGTCTGCTCCGTATACACATAGGGAGACGATCTCGGAGGGCTCTTGTAGCCAGCCCCCTCTTGTAATATTTGGACTAATAACATCATAATAAAATTCCCCTAACGGACCCTTGGCTACAATAGGGCAAGGTATCCAGGAAACCATGGTCAGGAAAGATGAATTGAAGAACAGGGTACAAATCCTCAATTGCCACCTTTATCATCAGTGCCATCTTTTGTTATGGGAGATGAAGAAGGATCTAACTAAATCACGTATCCTCTTTTGACTAATGTAATCTTCATTTACTGGATATATATTGGATTATCTGTTTTGGATTATCAGTCTAAAATCATCATAAAGTGTTTTGTTTCTCTGGAACGGTATAATTTCAATCACAAGGAAAAGAAAGCATTGTGACTCATGCCTTGACAGTGCTATTTCACAGATGTTTTGTGCGATAAAGATTAGAAAGTGTCATTGCAACCAGCTGAGGAAAAGAATATCCAGCAGAGCAGAAGCCACATCAGTCACATCAGATTATAATCACTTTCCCTGGCCCTAATAATTCTGCCTGTGTCCCCCTCTCCCCCTCCTTATTCTCTAATCTGAAAGTAATGTTTAAAGGCTGGAATGTCATGATTTTATAATGTAAGGTAAAATGGTATAAACAAGATTTGCATCCCTATATTTTTGAGGGGTAGAATAGTATGATCTGTGGCTACTTCTAAATTATTTATTTAGCTATTTTATCTGCTCTTGATGTGTTAAGGTTTTACTTTTATTTTACATTTTTATCTGTCTCACAAATTCTTTCAATTAACAAATTGTTATATATATTTACTATTGCTATAGGATAAATTGGTACTGGAATCTTTCCTCCTGTGAGGTGTAAAGTTATTTCAAATAACTGGAGAGATGATTTCCCCCTTTTTCTGTCTTTGAATCAAAACGAGTACTGGCCTCTAAACCAAGGAGTTTATCAGACAAGGGAAATTGGAAGTATAATCCAGTGGCAATCCAAACGCAATCATGGGGTTTAACGTTATTGCGTGATAACTCACTACACGCAAATTCGGGCAATGGCATGCTATTTTTGGGTAATGGGAAACCAGTTTGAACGCAATTCGCATTCATGTAAATTCACTGAACTAGAAAATTCACGTGAATGCGTTCTGGCCTCACTTTCTTTTCATTCAAAATTAAGAGAAATTCCTCATGTGTGATAAAGTAAAGTCTGGCTTCCTGGAGCAATTCTGGTCCACTCCTAGATACTGCTTCTACCTTCTCAAGTTTTTCCAACATTTGCTGGACAAAGACTTGCCTAAACAACTGGTGATTATAGACCTGTCTTGTTTATGTCTTTATATCATACTTGCTAGAAATGTTTTAGAATGTGTGTCCTAAATGTATCATCTTGAGTATGTGACATCAGTATGTTTTGGGAAAATTCAACAAGCAGAATCTAATAAAAATCTTGGATTCCAATAATCAAGAACCTTTCTTAGAGGAAAAAGGAAAGGGGAGTAAACTGCTTTGAAATAATTTTGATAGGGCTATGAAAAGGGAGCCTTTAGCACCTTTGAGACTAGTATCTGATGAAGCAGGCTGACTCCTGTTTTATTCGCTCATCAATATATGTCATCTGAAACTCAGGGGCTGTACAAACCACCCCTAAGGGGCGGCCTGCAGCTGTCCCTTTTAGCGCCAAATTGGGGCTGTGGCAACTGCACGCCATGGCCCCAATTTTGCCTTTCTGCAGTGCAAAAAGGAGCTGCAAGAAAGAAGCTCATTTCTGTGCTGTGGAAAGGGTGCCAAAGCTATTGGTGCAGCAGCTTTTTGGTGCTCCTTTGGCGCTGTGTCATCTAGATGCCGTTCTAGAGGAGCGCCGTGACACCGCCTGCTGTGTGGTGCTGCACTTGGCATCACGCCGGCCTGGAGGTGGAGTCGGGATGTGAGTTGTATGGGCTCCATGCCTCAACTCCCTCCCCAGGCCGGCCTTAATGGCTGGTCTGCACAGCCTCTCAGACTCATGGAGACTCTGGTCCGAAACATACTGCAGAAATAATCCAGTTTGAGACCGTTTAACTGCCCTGGCTCAGTGCTAGAGAATCCTGGAAATTGTAGATTATTGTGGCACCAGAGCACTCTGACAGAGAAGGCTAAATGTCTCACAAAACTACAGTTCCCAGAATTTTCTAGCGTTGAGCCAGGACAGTTAAAGAGGCCTCAAACTGGATTAGTTCTGTAGTGTGGTTTGGACCTCAATCTGCTTCATCAGATACTAGGATTTGTAAGCCCATGCTATAAACTTCTTTCTCTCAGTTGGTCTCAAAGATGCTACAAGATCCCTTTGTATACCAATACAGACTAACGTAGCTATATCTTTGAATGTGAATTTGCTAATTCACTGAATTAGTATTAAGAACATATAACTCTCTTCTTCACCTTGTTTTATCTGACACAATGGATTGAAAATGACTGCAGGGTAAAGATCTCACTGAATCATGTTTTCCCTGTAACTTGCTCTGTATTATACAACAGTCCTTTCTTTTTTGTTCGTAATGCTTACAAGCACCAGCTTATCTTACAGCACACATATCTTTCATTAGCCTAAACATTATTACTGTAACAGGAAGTCATAATAAAGTCAGCAATATTGGATAGTTTTACTTTATGGCTGTCACCTCACACCTAGTTATGTCTAGGTAAATCTACATTAAACCAACAGTTGAATCGTACACAGACATGTCTGCACTGGCATGTTGCTTATCAAATTGGATTCAGAGTCACACAGTCACATGCTGTGTGTATGTGTGTGTTCACACCTTCACGTTGCCAGCTAATTTATGGTGACCCCATGAATTTCATAGGTTTTTTTAAGGCAAGGAATACTCAGGAGTGTTGTGGCTTTGCCTTCCTCTGGAATAAAGCCCATAACACCTGATATTCATTGGCATCCTCCCATCAAAGTACTATCCAGGGCTGATCCTGCTTAGCTTCCAAGATCAGATCAGATCTGGTACCTTTTGGTTGAAATCATTGGGAGGTTTTAGTCATGACTAACTTGTCACTTTGATTTAAATGCAGTGAAATCGTGACTGAGTCTGGATCCAACCCACCATGTTAAATCGAGCTATAAGGGCCTTCCTCACACTGATTGCCCTTTCTTGACTGCATTTTTGTTTCAATGATGTTTCAGAGCTGTACAATTCTTTCTTTTCCCAACCGTATCCATATTGGCTATTTGTTGTATTATAACGTTGTATTTGTGCTTTCTCTTTACATCCAAAAGCAATACAGTAACATAACACGAAATGACGCAAATTGATGAGAAAACAAAAATAGGATGCGCTTTGAACAGTGCCACATTTCAAACCCCCACCCCTGCTGATATAACCGATATTACTGCATTTCCTCTTTGAATGTGCTGACTTTATTACTGAAGCTTTGAAGACTTTTGTGAGGTTGGGCCTTCAGTAAATCATGTGATTAGCTGAGAATTCACCAAGCTTGAGGCATGAAATAGAGGATTCCTTCTAAAAACAGCTCTGCTTGCTGTACAGATTGCAGCCATGTGGAGGGTCCTGAACTAAACAAACCCATTCAGTTTGTTCTGGACACCCCAGCCCCCACTTCACTGATAAATTTAGCCTGCAGCAGAGTTTTATGTAGACATGTCCACCAGTAAAACATATTAATAAAATAAAGGTTATGGTAACAGTCCCCTTTCCTCATTTGTTTATGGTGGCAATACAACGATCCATTCAGAAATATCTAGTAATTGTTCCTTTCATGTTCACAAATGCAATCTATGGCAGGTGTATTGCCTGGAGTGTTTTATTCCCATTTGCATAGTTGTTGTTGTGTGCCTACAAGTCATTTCTGACTTATGGTGACCTTAATGTGACCCTGTCATGGAGTTTTTAGGGCAAGATGTGTTGAGAGGGGGTTGCCTTTGCCTTCATCTGAAGCTGAGAGAGCGTGACGTGTCCAAGGTCACTCAGGGGATTTCCATGGCCAGAAGGAGATTTGAACCCTGATCTCCAGAGTTGTAGTCCAGTGCTCAGACCACTATACCACACTGGCTTTCCATTGACCCAAGCAGTATATTTTAAAAAGTCATGGGAATGTCTTGGGTCAAATGGTTAGATGACAAGTAATATGCACCATATTGCATCTCACTTGCAAAAAAAAGGAAAGATATCATTTGTGACTATGTTCAAGTTTGCAGAGTGTTTAGGCTCCTTATTCTTCAACCTATATGTTTATTTGGGAACTGAAAATGTGTACGTTTATTTCTGTAATAAGTTAGGGAGCTGTGGACTCAAATACCCATTCAGTAATGAAGCTGAATGGGGCACTTTGAACTCGTCTTTTTTGTCTTTGTCTGTGGAGCTGAGCAAATGGTTTATCTCTGGGGTTTGATGATTTGTGGGAAGAACCCACTGACTGCACCACAGACTCCCACAATGGGCAGTCCTCCCTGCCCTCCTTCTTCTGCAAGGATAGACCAGACAAAATGGTGCATTCACAGGTACAAGTTGCACCAGGCCATTATTTTTTTCTGTTCCACCCTAACGCATAAGTATGGATGCATGGACGCTCCACCAACAACTATCAGATGCCTCCCTCATCCTGCCCACTTGCCAACCCATTCAGCGTCCCGTGTAAATGGCAGTGTAACACAGGGTGACCATAGTCTTCTTTTCCAGGACATGTTCTACATTTCAACCTTTTGTCCAGGAGGAATTTAAACATTTCCTGCATTTTGAGCATGCCTAAGGAGCATTCTATGCATGTTCTGCACTTTTATGTCATAATGCCCTCCATTTTTCTTGAATGCCCTCCATTTTGCAGTGCTTTGTCTTCCTTTGCAGTTAGGATATGGATGAATGTGGATATTTAAAGTGTTGTGAGACGCTTTGATTGTCTCATCACAGAAAAGAGGAATAAAAATAAAAGTTTTATTAATTATTTATATATTAGGGCATCTGGTGCCCCTAAGTGTAACCAGACATGTAATCACATAAGCAGTTGATGGCCCTATGGGGCATCAGTGTGCCCAGATACATTGGCATAGAACCATCATGGAGGCTCCCTCATACATGCCCCCTTTCCCCCTCCACTCTGAGCACCTGTTGGACTGGCTAGTTTGTTACTGTTCTTATTAAATCCATTGTACTGTTGGCGACCTGCCATGTTTGTTATCATTTTGATTCACAGGGTATGTGATGGGTTGATGGTGCAGCTGACAACTCATGCAAAACATGGGCAGCAATGGCTCTGGTGGCTCGCCGGCCTCGTCCCTTGTCTCTGCACCAGTACACAGTCCGCACCCCAGTGTGATAGTTTGTACACTTTCTGTCTTGATCTGGAGCAACCCAGGGGTTATTTTGCTCCAGTGTTTAGCACTGGAATGTGTCCTTTCCTTCCATTTTAGACACATGCATTGTTTGAACAGGTAGGGTTCAAAATGGGGGTGAATCCGCTTTCCCCCCCATCATGTGGACATCCCCTATCAGCCCAAACTACTTCACAGTTGATGAGGCTAAAATGGAGTATGGGTAGGGCACAGTTTGTCTCTGTCACATTGAGAGAAAAATAGATTAAAATTTACTATATAATCAATGTTTCACCTCAGAGTAAGGACTGAATATGCTTGACAGATAGCTGATAATACAAGAGTATTTTATAGTATTACTGGGTTGTTAAGTTTTTTCCTCCAATGTAGGGTTTGTCAGATTTTAAAGGGTGCTTTGGAGCCACTCAAAATCATGTTCAAATTCATAATGGGATAGATTCAATTTAAATGTATACAACCTTTCCCTTGTTCATTAGATAAAACCCATTTGAAGCAAATTTATCCCTGCGTTGATTTACTCTTGAGATGGTGGTTAATGACACATAAGTAATGCACTTGTACTGGCGCTGTGTTAATTTGGTGCGAGGCACTAACCTTTACTACCAATCAGTGTCAAGTAAGGTATATGGCTTTACTAGCTGAAGTACACCCAAGCATTGCCTGTCTGTACTTAATACTTCCAAAGGGGTCCATGGGGCCTCTTGTTTTCTAGCTGTCTTTTTAAAAACCCCAGGAGTCTTACGCTTGGCAATGTGTTCAGTAGGAAATAAGGAAGACGATGTGGTGGAGTAGTTTGAGCATTGCAACTCTGGAGATCAGGGTTCGATTCCCAGCTCAGCCATGAAACCCACTGAGTCACATGTTCTCAGCCTCAGGGGAAGGCAATGGCAAACTTCTTCTGAGTAAATCTTGCCAAGAAAACCCCATCATAGGTTTGCTTTAGGGTCGCCATAAGTCAGAAATGACTTGAATTCACAATTTATTGTGACTGAATTGTGACTGACAGACTGAGTCAAGGCAGCTCTCCTACAGAATCCAACGCAGGGCAGGCGAAACCTTTCCTGGGATGCATCCGCACTGCAGAAATAATCTGCTCTGGCGCCACAACAAACTATGGTTTAATCTGGTGATAAATGCTGGCCTGGGGGCAGAGTAGGGTGTGTGGCATCCACATACAGTACTCCCTGATGCCACTCTGATGCTGCCGTCATGCTGTGCGCCTGACCGTATGGTGGGCAGCGTCATGGTGCTCCTCTGGTGGAGCTCCAAAAGGGGGGCCAGAAGGTGCTGCAGCGGCTGCAAAGGCAACCTTTCCACAGTGCAAAAAGGAGCCGGTTTTTTGTGGCTCCTTTTTGCACTGTGGAAATGACAAACTGGGGCCACATGTAGTTGCTGTGGCCCTGATCTGGTGCTGTTGGGCCCCATAGTTAAGGAGCCTGGGTGGCGCAGTGGTCAAATGCCTGTACTGCAGCCACTCACTCACTCACTCACCAACAACAAGGTTGTGAGTTTGATACCAGCCAGAGGCTCAGGGTCGACTCAGCCTGGCATCCTTCAGAGGCTGCTAAAACGAGTGCCCAGCTGAGTATCAATCAATAGTTTATTTGGTCATTGATCAGTGTAAAATATAAATAAGTTATACTGGTCAGTGACCCAAGAAACTCTTGATTGCTACCCAGCTTGTTGGGGGCAATTAGCTTACACATTGTAACCCGCTTAGGGAGGGAGCGCTTAAGGGCCCTGATAAGCGGTGTAGAGGCGGACTTGCTCCTGGTGTGTGGTGCTGAAAACTGGATTATTTCTGTAGTGAGGATGCAGCCCTACAAAAGACAAAGAGAGCCCCAGCAGAGCCTGGCCCCCGACTCAAAGCTGTGGAGTCAGCTCTTGAGAGATGATGAAAGAAAGGGGTTGGGGGCAGGCAGGGCTTTGCAGACTCCATGCTGCTTCCATCCTCCATCACGCAGGGAGAGAGAGAGAGAGAGAGAGAGAGAGAGACCCATAGACCAGGCCATGGGGATGGAGCCTGTCCACTAGTGCCTTTCTTCTCCGTCTCCCTTTGGCCCCGCCTGGAGGAGGAGGAGGAGGCCGAGGAAGGGGCCAGGGCCTCCCTCCAGTCCTCCTCCTTCTCTATCCCCTTCTTCCTGGGGCCTGCCCCTCACTCGCCCCTTCCTCCGCCTCTCTACACACAGAGCCCTGCTGCTGAGGGAAAGGAGGAGCAGGAGGAGGCGGCGGCGGCGAGGAGGGCTCCGCCCGGGGCCCTGTTAGCTTCTGGGCCGGGAAGAGAGAGAGAGGGCTCCTTGGGGTCTCTGGCTTCTGGGGAGGAGGACGAGGCGGGGAACTAGCCCTCTCCCTCAGTGGCCCAAGTTTCCCGCCTGGACTCAGCAGAGACACAGAGAGACTGAACTGGCAACACACACACATTCAGACACACACACACCTCCACACAAAGCCCAACCGGAGTTTGCAGTAGACACACACACAGAATCTCACACACTCACAAATCCCAGCCGGAGTTGGTAACACAGACACATTCACACTTTTTGGAATACACACACAGACACAGTCAAGCCAGGGTTGGCAACAC
>NC_056522.1:192114321-192235730 GCF_019175285.1 Sceloporus undulatus | reverse complement strand
ACACACACACACCCATAAGACAGACAGGAGTGTGCAATAGACAGACACACAAATACAGGCACACAAAGCCGAGCCGGAGTTGGCAACACACACACAGATACACACAGATACACACACACACACAGGGAGAGGCGAGGCAGAGTTGGCAACACCCTGAAAAGCAGACAGAGACACTTGGGAGAGGTCCGTAAGAGAGAGGAGTGTGCGATAGAGGGACACTTGGGATAGATAGAGGCACACAAAGCCGGAGCCGGCAACACACTCACACTCACAGACACAGAGGCAAAGCAGAGACACAGACAGACACTTGCAACACACAGACACAGCCAGGCAACTCCATCCCCAGTGAGAGAGCGAGAGAGAGCGAGGCCATGGCTCCCGCGGCGCCCTAGGAGCTCCCTCTCTCTCTCTCTGGGGCTCTCTCTCTCTCTCCCCGGGGTCCATGGCGGAGGCGGAGGAAGACCCCCCGGAGCCCTTTCCGCCCGGGAAGCGGAGGGAGCGGCGGAGCGGGGTCCAGGTCCTCCTGCCCCCCCTCCGACCCCGAAGCCTCCCTTTTGGAAGCCGCCCGGGCCACTCCGCGCAGGAGCAGCATCATCAAGGTAGGTCCCTCCTCACTCCTCGCTCTTGCTCCTTCTTCTTCTACACTGGGTTCACACGTGACGACGCTCAAGTGGACACGGGTCTCAGAGACCCAACTCCAGGTCCCCAGATCTCTCTCTCTTCTCCCCACTCAGCCCCACCCGTCCTCCTTTTCCCGGACGCGCCCTCTTCCTCCACTTCAGGCTCCTCTCCATTTGGAAGCACCGTTAAGAAGCAGGGGTTATAATTATATATATATATATATATATATATATATGTAATAAATAAGTAAATAAATAAAAAATAAATGATATATATAAATATAAATATAAATTATATATATGTGTAAATAAAAATATATATGTAAATAAAAATAAATTACATAATATGTGTGTGTGAATAAAAATTATATGTATATATGTAAATAAATGTAAATAAATAATATATATGTAAATAAATAAAAACAAATCATATATATATATATATATATATATATATTAGGGTATTTCCACCCGGCTCTTCAGCCCTAAAGTGTTTTTGAGTGTTGATTGGGGCCGTCCTCCATTTCCCTGGAGCGTCCTCCTTCTGCCTGGAGCATCCTTCAGAAAAGCCTGGGTTTCTATTGAAACGAGCCTCTTGAGATTTCATTGGGTCTCCTTCAATGTCCTCCATTCGAAACACGGCTCAGAAGCATGGCTTTGCACTTCTAGCAAAGTCTTCACCTTTTAGCTGATCATGTCCTACACTTTCTCTAGTGTCCTCCATTTGAAGCGTAAATTAATGTGTCTGTGACTGTTCTTAGCTTTTATTGGGGTGTGTCCTACATTCTTCTAGAGTGTCTTCCCTTTGGAGCATGACTGAGAAGCATGGGTTTGCATTCCTAGGAGTGTTTTGAGCTTCCAGTGGGTCATGTCCTCCATTTTTGTCTTGAATGTCCTCCATTGTGACTGTGAGAAACATGGATTTACATTCCTCTGGAGCGTTTTCAACTTTTAGTGGGCCCTGTCCTCCATTTTTGTCTCAAATGTCCTCCCTTTTGAGCATGACTAAGAAGCATGGGTTAACACTCCTAGGAGTGTTTTGAGCTTTTATTTGGTCGTGTCTTCCATTTTTTGGTCTTGAATGACCTCCCTTTTGAGCATGACTAGGAAGCATGGATTGACATTCCTGTGAGCTTTTCTTGGGTCGTGTCCTCCATTTTTGTCTTTTGAGCAGGACTAAGAAGCATGCGTTTCTAGAAGCATTTGAAGCTTGTGTTCGGTCATGTCCTCCATTTTTCTGGAAGGGCCTAAAATTTTGTGGCGCCTTGTTCTCCTTTGCAGCGAGGACAATAACATGAAACCCCGTGATTGCATTCAGATTGCCATTGGATTATACTTCCAGTTTCCCTTGTTTGATAAACCTCCTTGGTGTAAATGGCAAATCCTTAAGACAACTTTTGTATCAAGATGGGAGTATGTTAACTCCAGCCTTGGTTCTATGTAGAGTATCCTGACAGCCCCCAAATCGATGGGATTTAAATGAGTGCTGACTAAACAAGCCCCATTCACTTCAGTGGGTCTGCTCTAGCTAGGTGTGTATATATATATATGTGTGTGTGTGTGTGCCTTCAGGTCTCCTCTTGACTCATGGTGAGTCCGTGAATTTTATGGTTTTTTAGGCAAGGAATCCTCAGAGGTGGTTTCGCCAGTTCCTCCTTCCAAAATACCTCCCTGCTATTCTTTGGTAGTCTCTCATCCAAGTACTAACCAGGGCTGACCCTGCTCAACTTCCCAGATCAGAATCTGGTGCCTTTAGGGTACTGAATTTAGGTTTTAGGTCCATGAGATGTTATGGGATGGTGCTTTTTAAAATGCTGTAACTGATCTGATTTTTGAGAGAGATCTTGTAGCCCCTTTGAGACTAACTGAAAGAAAGAAGTTGGCAGCATGAGCTTTCCTAGACTTCAGTCTACTTCCTCAGATGCATTTGACTTAAGTCTGCTAATGACTGGGTAGACTTAAGTTTATGAAAGCGCCTGCTGCCAACTTCTTTCTTTCAGTGAGTCTCAGAGGTGCTTCTAGATCTTTCTACATACTGATTCTACAGACTAACACAAGATGTTAACAATTTCTGCCCCCCCCTCCCCAAACTCTATGTGGGTAGTGATGGTCAACAACACGGCTTCTCTCTTGTCCTGGCATGTGCCTTTATTTTCCTCTTTGCAGTGGCTTGGCCAGGAACAGGAAAGGTTTGGCCTTCTATATGTTGTTGAGCATTCCTTATTGTTGGCAATTCTGAATAGAATAGCTTTTGGGAATTGTAGTACAATAACATCTGGAAAGCCACAAGTTCTTCACCCTTGACTTAGGCTGTGCTATTTGACAGTACGTGTACTTTAAAGCAGTGCTTCTTAAACTCTATGATTTGGGGGCCAGGATCACCAAAAATGACTTGGAGGCACACAATTACAACAACAGCTTTATTATCCAATTGTGTCAGGGACCAGGACCATATTTATGCCCATTGATTACAACAACTGCCTTCCTTCCTTTCTGGCAACTTGCTGAGGTCTAGCAGCCAATAGCTTATAGATAAACACTGGTCCAAGGAAAGCACTGCTTTAAAGGATTGTGATGGATAAGGCATTCTGGTGATTAGTCTAATTCAGTCTAAAAAAGCAGTAGTTAACTTCAGATTATTTATCCATCCGTCTATCCATCCCTATGCAGGCCTTCTATCACTTCTTGCCTTGAGGTAATTGATACAACAGGTCTACTGTTAGAATTAAAATCTGCTTTAAATGTTAGGTCATTCACATAGGGAAGCAGGTAGAGTCATACAGCAGTGGAGAAATTTAGGTGGTGAGTTAAGACCACTTGGTTCCTGCTTTGACAGACCAGAAATCCTTGATTTTTGCTCTGCAGCTAAAAATTCAGTGGATGCAAGGAAGGATGAGTAAAGGAGAGGAACAGAAACATTCCAGCTTTTGTCCGTTAAGTTTTATTCATTTGTAAATTCATTATTCACTGATGCTTCTCCTCCTCTTCTTGTGTGCCTTGAACCTATGGCAGCCCTAAGGCAACTCTGGCTTTTTCTTGGCAAGATTTGTTCAGAGGAGATTTGCCATGGCCTTCCCCTGAGTCTGAGAGCATGTGACTTGCCCCGAGGGTTTTACGATTGAGCAGGGAATCGGACCCTGGTCTCCAGAGTCGTAGTCCAACACTCAAACCACTACACTTCTTCTTCTCTTGTCTGGTTGTTAATCCGTGATTTGAATGTCTGAACACAGAAGTGGTTTCAGGTGGCTGCCTGGACAGGAAAGGCATCCGCTATGTACATTTTCAATCACTTCAAATCAGCAAGAGCTCCTCTTTCCTTGAATGCCAAATATTGCTCTCCAGATGATGCTGGACTGCCCTTCCCAGCATGCTGAACTACTGGCTGTGCTAGCTAGGGCTGTGGGTAATGGCAGATCTGCCCTTTGCCTACCCTTGCTTTAATGGGTAGTGAAGTCATTAATATTTTACACTGTGTGCTATCTGTGAAGAAACATATGTAGGCATTCAAAATCCTGCCATGCATCAAACAACTTTCATGCAGAATTAACCACTAACACTTCAATGAGATTGATCCAACCACAACAGTGTCAAATGACTATGGATAATCTTCTATTACCTTCCCATGAGCTTATGAGTTAAGATATTTACCTGGACCGTATCAAGTCATGTACTGTACATTTAACTGACAATAGAATGAATTGTACTCAGTTGTACATCATATGGAAAATGATTTCGGGTGTGTGACCTGACTAAAATCTGGGTCAATGGAATACAATTTCAATGCAGTGCTGGGGCAAACCTTATTGATTACCAAATAATTGTTATGTAGAAGTGGATACGTTTTAAAAATAGTTGCTCTGTTGTGTAACTTTGTCCTGATGTAGCAATCCTGTTGGTCTGTCTCAAATTTGTAGAGCTCTTTTAAAATAAATAACGGTAGAGATCAACAGTGAAATGAAAATTGAAACCTACGAGTGATGAGACTGCTGATGGAGTTAATGACTTGTAATGAACCTTTCTTCTTGGGAATGTTATGAAGCTCACAAATAGATTGCATTTTTAAAAATATCATAAGCAGTGATACCTCAATGGTCCTCCAGGTGTTTTGGACTTCAGAAGTCTCAACCATATTGGCCAATGGTCTAGGATTCTGGGAACTGAAGTACAAAACACCTGGAGAACCAGAGGGATTAAAGCATACAGCCAGTGGAGGTAATAAGTAACATCTCCTCCTCTTATTTCCAGCCCCTAATCAGGGTGCATAATGAATGGAAATATAGTCACAGGAGATTCTTAATTGCTAAGGTTGCAAATCCTGTGTCACTTGACGTGAGACAAAACACCAGTGAACTCACTTTTACCTAGTTCTGAATAAACATGCATAGGGTGGCATTTTTATCATCTGGGGAAAGTGCATTTGGCAAGAGGTCCCTCAGCCCCTTGTTTGTGGGCTCCCATTATTCTCTAGAATCTTTAAAAAATTGACATGCTGGTTTGCCACCAAAATTGAATAGTAAATGGCTGAATGCACTAGAAAAAGGAACTACCTGCACAATAGTTAATATAGTAAAATTCCTTCCTTTTTGTTCAATAGCAACAGTGTAGTCAATATGGCATTAATTAAAGTTAATTTAAGTATTGGGAGACATAGCTGTGTTAGTTTGGAATATCAATATGCAAATGGACCTTGTGGTTTAAGGTACATTTATATAGAAACGTATAAAAGAGAACCAGTGTGGTGTACTGGTTTGAGCATTGGACTACAGCTCTAGAGACCAGGGTTCAAACCACCAGTTGGCCACTGAAACCAACTGGGTGACCTTAGGCAAGTCACACTCTCTCAGCTTCAGTGGACAACAATGGCAAACCCCCATGAAGAAATCTGACAAGAAAACCCCATGATAGGGTTAGGATTGCCATAAGTCTGAAGCCTTAGGGTTGCCATAAGTCGGAACTGACTTGAAGGCACATGACAACAACGAACAGGGATGTAGCCAAGAGGGGGGTTCTTGTGGTCCGGACCCCTCCTTCCATTAGAAAAATGAATGGTGTGTGCTGCTGCACCGCTGCACCCAAGCCCCATTATAATGGTGGCACTTAGTCTGGACCCCCCCTCCCTAAAATCCTGGCTACGTCCCTGCAACAAATATAAATAGGATCACCATAAGTTGGAAGCTACTTGAAGGCACACAACAACAACAGCAGCAGCAGCAGCAACAACAACAAATTACCAAGAATAAGTCAGGAGATGTTAATTGTTAATAATGAATGGGGCAATTCTAAATGAATGTAATATTTAATGATGAATTCATTCTTATTTAATTTTAGCTGTTTTACATATAGGTTGCTAATATTATGTATTTTAACCATAACAGCTTAAAAGCAATCAAAATATGGCTCCTGCACTTGTGGCCAAAACTGTAGCAGTTGCCCATCCTTCAGTATAAGATCTCCCCCACCCAAAAGATGGAGTAAGTTGTTGGTAGACAGGTCTGTGAAAAATCCTGTCTGTGGATTGTTATGGTTAGCTTCAGTTCCTATTAGGTTTTAGATCTGGAGTACTGATCATGCTTTGTGAGTTATTAGGATTCTTGCTGATACTTTATAAATCTGAACAGTTAGATCCAGAAACTTTTATTTCAAATAGAAAACCCAATGTTGCTGCTGTTGGTGGTGTTTGTAAAGGTGATTTGGTAAGGATTTGTTTTATTCTGCTCTCCTTACTATTGGGTCTCTCTTATATAGCTGGAAAAATTAATAGAAGTGTTTGAAGATGTATGTGCCTTGATTGCCATCTGTTTTGTTCCAGTTCTTTGTCCCTCCCTCACCCCTCTCCCCCTTTTCAGGACAGAACAAACTTTGATCTGGAGTTCCTTGGGTATTTTTCTGTTTCCATCTGGTTGCAATCTTTCCATTGCCTGCTTGATCCTTTGTTATCTGTAATTCTTTCTCTTCCCTTCGCCCAGTTCTAAAGGAAAGCACCATATGAAAGAAGGCTATGGGAGGATTTGCTGACAGTTAACCTCTTGTAATCAACATCCCATTTTATTCATTTCAGCATTCATGGTTCAGTTGTGGTATAAATACCACCCTCAAGTTGACCCTCTGGCATAAGCCTCATGGATTTTGTGCAACTTTAGTGCATTTGAATATTTGGGGTCCTAACAAGACAGAGGCAGCCTTACAAACCACACATCTGTTTAGTTCAACAAAATCAAATACAAAGGTTTTACTGGGTGGTTTTGCTGATGGTGCCACTTCAGACTGTAAGATTGGATTTTAGATGCTATATGTGTATGTTTTGAACTCACTTCTGGCAGAAAAACAGCATGTCAGGAAGAAGTCTTGGGCAAATGCTTCTGCTTAGTCCTCATCACATCATGCTATTATACCAGGTTATTCTATTCCAAAACTGCTTCAGCTGTACTTGCAATAACTGATTGTTGATGTTTTGTATCAAATTTGACTTGTTATAGTGTGACTGCCATATTTTTCATCTGCACTAATGTTATCACCACCCCATTTGCCTGCCTTGTGCTTCAAGACTGGTTTGCATGTGTGTGTGTGTGTGTGTGTGTGTACACACACACTCATCATAATGTTATTACAGCATGACATCATCATGCCACATCTATCACTACTCAAATCTCTTATTATGAGAGGCAGCATGGGAAGAGAAACAACCCTCCCTCCCCTTTTTTTATGTCTCTTGTGAAAAAGAAGAGTGCTGATCATATTAGTTGTTTCGGGTTCAAATCTGCTTCATTCGTACTCATTAAGCCATAATAACATTATAACAGCACATGACCTCATTACATTGCACCCATCACTGGTCAGTCTTCCACTATAAAATGTAAAACAGGAAGAGAACTGGACCACATTTGGAGAAGTGGACAAAACTAAGACTCTCACTATCCGGAAGGATTGCAGTAATTGAAATGAACGTACTGACTAGAATTTTATTTTTAGTCCAGAGTCTGCCAATAATTATTAATGAAAAGTGCTTTAAAGAATGGAATTGACAAAATTTATATGTTCAGGTAAAACCCCCCAGGATTAGATGGAATATCTTAATTGACAGTAAAAATAGAGGTCTGGGGTTACCAGACCTGAAATTATATTATTATCCCAGCGTTCTATCTTGGATAATGGATTGGTGTACATTACAGAATGAAAGGATACTAAATTTGGAGCATGATAATTTGAGATTCGGATGGCACGGGTATACCTGGTTTGAGAAACTAAAGGAAAATAAGGATTTTAAAAATCATTACATTAGAAGAAGTTTGTTCAAAATATGGTTAAAATGTAAATCAAAATTCTATCAGAAAGTACCGTTATGGGTATCTCCAGAAGAAGCTCTGTTTGGAACATTTAGAGATGCAGGAAAACAATGGATTACCTTCAAACAATTAAGATAACAGAAGGAGAAGGAGACAAAATAAAGATAAAATCGAGAGAGGAAACAGAGAAAGAAGGAATAAGAATACATTGGTTTAGATATAGACAATTGGTTGGAAGAACAAAGATAGATTTAAAGAATATAGGAATAGAAGAATGTACGAATTAATTAGATGATATAATTTCTGGAAATACAAGGAATTTTTTTTCTAAATTTTATGAATTACTATTAGAAAGAGAATTGGATCAAGAAGCAGTGAAAGAAACAATGAAAAAATGGAGTCAGCGTATAAACCAAAATATAGATATAGAAGCCTGGGAAAAAACATGGCAAAAAGTAATAAATTCACTCTGTGCCAAAATTTAAAGGAAAATTACTATAAAATGTTATATATGTGGCATTTAACTCCACTTAAATTGGCAAAAATGAATAAAAATAAGAACGCAAATGCAAAATGTTGGAAATGTAAAGTAAAAGAGGGATCTTATTTACATATGTGGTGGAATTGCAGTAAAGCAAAAAAAAAAAAAAATTGGAAAATTATTCACTTAGTATGTATGAAAAAAATACTTGGAGTTTTCTTTTCAATGAAACCTGAAATTGTATTTGTTAAATATAACATTGGTGGTACAAAGTAAATAGGAAGTAAATACTGGAAAATTATATTATATATGGTGACATCAGCCAGATTATTATATGGACAAAAATGGAAATTTTCTCAAATACCTACAGAAGAAGAATGGTTGGAAAAACTGTTAGATATGAAAGATTTAGATTTACTTACAAGGAATGTAAAGGAAGAGGAAGATGGGAAGATACAAGAAGAGTGGAATTTAATAATTAACATTTGGAGAAATAAACTTGCTGAAAATAATAATGAAGTTAAGAAATAAATAAACAGTAATAAACAAGAACATTCAATTCAATGGAGGAGTAATAAAAATAATAAATATGGGTAAAGAGATATGAATAGATATAAATGAAGATACGTAGTAAGATTACATATTTAGGTATATATATATGCACTCAGTATTGTATTGATATGTATTATTAAGAGTTAAATGTTGGGTATAAATAGCTGGGTAGGAAGGAAAAAAGGAAACTGAAATAATTGGAATGGTAATGTAAATTGAAGGAAAAGAAAGGAAAAGAAAGGATGAAGAGTAAAAAAATGATGAGAGGTTATGAGTTAAATTATAATTCAAAGTGTGATTGAATTTAAGAGAGTAATTAAGAAATGAAACAAATAACTAAATAAGAGGTAGATAAGGAAAAGATAAACAAGAGGATCAGTTCAAATTAAGCTTAAGCTGTTCAGGAACAAATCCATTTTAGATAGAAAATGACAAGTTTTTATGAGTTGAAGGTTTTTTGAATAGTTCAGATTATATAGTATTTATGTAGAGAGTAATCTATATAGGATACAAGAATAAGGATCATGTTTTATGTATGTGCATGTGTATGTATATGTATGGGGGTGTGTATGGATAGGACTAAGGAGGTTCATGACCAAGGTCTGTTTGGTAAGATGAGAGATGTTCAGTTGTTTAATAATAATAATAATAATAATAATAAAGCTTTATTTATATACTGCTTTTCTGGTGACTATATGTTTGTATGTAGTTTATGTTGGTAGGTTTATATGTTTAGGTGTATGTTAATAGATAGTATATGTATTATATGTATTTGTTTATAAATAAAAATTTTAAAAAAAGAAAGAAAGAAATGGACCGCACCATCTCTTGCCATTTCTGATATCTTTCCCCTTTGGAAAACAAAAGTGCTCATCATGCTAGTCAGGTGTTTCAGGTTGTCCAATTCAAAGACCACTTCATTTGTATTCATTGAGCTATAATAATGGTAATACATCATGACGTCATAGCATTATCTCACTATTACTCTATTTTTTTTAAAGTAATGCTGCAGTGGCAACATTGTGGTGTGTGGTACCACAGGAACGCAGTGGGAAAATATTTGGAAAAAAACTTCATACAGTAAAGGCATCTGAATAGTGACTTCAAATAGTTAACAGGTCAGGATCATAGCATTATTGCACTATAACAGCAAAGCATTTATTTTTTACAAAATATGGAAAAAAAGAACTGAAAAGGGTTTCAAGAGCATGACCACAGAAAATGCAGCTGTTCGGTTTGGAGGTTTTGTCCTCCCTGCCCCAGCAGTGGAAGTAGTCTGAGGTTTCCCTGCGGAAGATTTCTTGGGAATTCCCAAGGGAAGGACAACTAGAACACACCACATCTCACTCACTAATCAATCTTTCTCACAATGAAGTGGAATGGGACATCTGCACTCAAACTGGCTACTGAATCAAAGAGGGAAAGGGGGTCATTAACAGATTATTTTCAGCATGCAAAAAAACCCCCACACTTCCAACGATTGTATAGCACAACAGCACCAGGAGAACCACATCGTTGTGTGATAGCTTCAGACAAAAGTGGGAGTAAACCAGTGCTATGGTAGTATAATAGTGTGGTGTGATAAAGACCTTGGATATTTTGTAGGTACAAGGTGTTTTTGGCATGGGGAACTTTCAGGCATGCCATGGGAACAGAACATGTGGCCTTCAAAATATATTTGGATGGCAATTCCCATCAGCCTTACCAGCATAGCTCATGGGAGAGTTAATGGGAGAAGTAATTCAGCAACACCTGGAGGTCCCCAAGTTCTGTTTCTCTGTTGAATAGTGCATTTTGTGAACATTTACCTTGAAGCCTATGTAAGTGAGGGCAGCAGATTGTGGCAGGGTGATGATAATAAAAAATGGGCAGGAGGGAAAGGATCAAGCTTCCTCTGTTAACCATTCTTCCATTTTCCTCACCACTCTTTGTTACACATACATAGGGGTAATGTTTAGTTTGCCCTTGATAGCTTTTATACATGGTACAATATCTTTGAATGATTGGCAGAGGGAGGATTGTGGCACATGGAGCTCTTAAACCAAACTGCTCCTGAATGGCAATAAACACATTCTGCCTTTCCATAGCTCAAAGGCACTTCTTTTCTTGCAAAGTGATTCAAGAGCATTCACTAATAGGCTGTTTTGCTTCAAGAAGTTATATCCCGTTTCGCTGACATCTTTACCCTTTTAAAAGCCACCGATAAAAGATAATTTAATGCCTGATTTCCTTCAGCTTGTGCTCTTTTGAAGATAGTGTGGCCAGACAGTTAAGATACCAGGGATGTCTGGTCTGCTGCTTGAGGCAAAGGGCAAGGTAATGAGGTCTGTCTCCCAGCTACTGAAGCTGGCCAGACTGGCATTTAAATATTACTCCAGCACTGCTGACAGGGCAGCATCCTCCACCATATTCAAGAGCAGCAGAGTTTCTTGGGGACACAGGGCATGTTATGCACACATACAGACCTCAGACCATCAATAGCTTGCTGCTGGTCCTCATCCCACTGAAGGAGCTGCTTTCAGTTGTCTAAGGCCCTGTCTAGGCTAGCCTGGGGGCAGAGTCAGAGCATAGCTTCCTGACGATGCATGCCTGACTCTGCCCCCCAGGTGCCCTGATGCTGCACGTTGCTCCAGATGGCACATAGCATCATGGCGCACCTCCAGTGCTGTGTCCAAATGATGCAGCACCAAAGGGGTGCCATATAGCTGCACTGCAATGGCTATGGCACCCTTTCAAGGGTGCAAAAAGGAGCCGTTTAAGGCCAGATCAGGGCCACGGCATGAGATTGCTGCAGCCCTGACCCAGCTGAAGAAGGTGGCTGGAGGCCGCCCCTTCAGGGCTGTTTGTACAGCCTCTAATTCTGCAGCCAGCCCTGTGTGTATGGGCCTTTAAGTCACCTGTTGTCTTAAGGCAACCCCATGAATTTCATAGGGTTTTCTTAGGCAAAGAATACTTTTCTTTCTCTAAAGCCATTCTTTGGATTGACAGGCATTGTTGGAACTGGTGCTGCAGGAGTGGGGTAGCTGTGGTTCTTGGTCCTTCCTTGGGTGATTTTGCCAAATCCCAAAATTGTCAGTACCTATCTTTGTGCTGATGACATGAAGTGACTAGTTGGTTCAGACACCACCGTGGTTTATCCTAAGAGACATAAAAATCTACTGAGGGATTCATAGGCACACCTTGAAAGGTTTTCCTCATGTTTCTAGAATTGTGTTATAGTTTTTTGTGGGTTTTTCGGGCTATGTGGCCATGTTCTAGAAGAGTTTCTTCCTGACGTTTTTCCAGCATCTATGGCTGGCATCTTCAGAGAATGCTTGTGCGAACTCCTGGATCAAGGTCAACTTTATATTATGGGAAGGTGAATCATAGAATCATAGAATTGTAGAGTTGGAAGAGACCACAAGGGCCATCCAGTCCAACCCCCTGACATGCAGGAACTCTGAAGAGTAGATCCTTTCCTTAAGCCATTTTTGTACAAACAGAGCAGGATTGTTTAGACTTGCTAACTCTGACTTATGGCAACCCTGTTCATAGGGTTTTCAGGTTTGCCATTGCCTTCCCCTGAGGCTGAGAATGTGAGATGTGCCCAAAGTCATCTAGGGATTTCCCTAGCTGAGTGGGGATTCAGACCCAGGTTTCCTGGAGTCATAGCGTAATGCTTGAACCTTTGCACCACACTGATTCTCATATATTTACTCCTCTTTAAAATGAGGTATAATTCTGGTAATTGATGTGATACAGTGGTTAGAGGATCAGTTTTGGTTGGCAGAGATCTGTGTTCAACCCTCCAGTCAGCCATATAGCTGACCAATGGGTTCCTGATTATTTTTCAGCTGAACCTTCCTCACATGGTTGCTGTGTGGGTACAATGGAGACATATAAAATACCCTGAGTTGTTTTGCGGGGCATAAATCGTCATTAGCATGATCAGCATTATCTGGGATATGTCCATGTATGTCTGTGCTCAGCCCTAGGCATTGCTGTCCTTCCAATGACTTAATCTAGAACGAAAAACAAGGTCTCACAAAGGAGCAAACAAAAATGGCAAATTGCCTTGTGGGGCCTCAGCATTTGTTACTAATTGACCAAAGTATAGCAAACTATTTCTTCTGTGCCATCCTTAATCAAAGTTGTTACATTCATTTTTGAAGCTGTGTAGTTTCCAAAACAAATGGGCTTTCATATAAGAAGTTGTTCCATAGCTTAAGGCCCTTATTTCAAGGAAAGGTTGCCCAGTTTCTTCCTGATGTCAAAACCACAGAGAGACTTGAAACTGTAAAAATGCACATGGGATCTTGTTCAGAATTATTCAGTTGTTTGAAAGAAAAGTGTTGGCAGAGTGTTCTTTTTAATTCACTGCATGGTAGACCACAAGTTTATTAAAAATGCATAATTTGTTTCACTGCTGAATGAAATGTTAAGGGAGATTTTTGCTCCCTTGTGTTTTACTCTGAAGAGCAAATAGAGGGAAATCTTGTCTTTCTGCTCATTTGCTCGTCTGGCATATATTTTCTTTAGTTTCCTTCATAGCATAGCATTGAAAAACAATGCCTGAACAATGCTTTCCCTCCACACCACATTATGACTAATGGTCATGCTGATCTCATTTGGAGTAGAGCTATGCAGGCCATATACTAGTGGGCTTGATTCATATGTAGGAATGGTTGAATTTATCAAAAGTTTGCTTTCACTTAGTTTCTCATTTTTTCCAACCTTAGGTCCATTTTCCTCCACTTTGTGCTTTAAAAACAAAAGTCTGTGCAAAAGCACACATGCATTTTTCGGTGCAGTTCTCCTATTTTCCAAGAAATTTTGATATGAGGTATGCTTGTGGTATGTTTGTATGTCAAATACAACAGTGTTTCTGAAAGTATTTGCTATAATGGACCAGCAGCTTTTTCCTCCAGTGTGCCATAGACTGATGCTATATTTGTGCCATGGCTATGACTCTTTCCTGGAAACCCACTACAGACCAGTAGCGAATGGCTTCTAGAATACCACCTGTTTACTGACCACTACAAGGTCATTGTTCTGAATGGATGTTAGATATTACATTGCCTCTTTTCTGTTTGCTGTCTCATATGCATGATGTTGTCATAGACAAATAAACATTCTTACATATCACTTATGAAAATTCCTTTACATGAATATAGGGAAAAGTTAAAGCTATACAATTTTTAACATAGGTTTCTGGGTTCTTTGGCTACCAATCCCATAAAAGGAAAGAAGCTGGCAAACTACTATATTCTCTTTACAAAGCATCCCATGTTCTGACATCTGCTGGGGAGGCTATTCTATCTGCCCTACTACCCTCGCAGGTACATTTGGTGGAGACATGAGAGAGGACCTTTTCTGTGGTTACTCTTAGGCTCTGGAACTTCCTTCCCAGAAAAGTTAGACTGGCACACTCCCCACTTGATTTTCACAACAAGCAAAGACTTTTCTATTCTGACAGGCATTTGAGGAGTGATGATATAAAGACCATTTTATACATTACACTGGATATTGTGAATTGTTGTGCTGGTGTATGGTTCCCTTGCAATGATAGATGTTTTAACCTAGTTTTGATTTTCCTTGATTGTTTAATTGTGTTTGAACCTTTATATATTGTGGTTTTTAAAACACTGTTATGATTTTTAATCATTGTAAGCTATTTTGAGGGATGCGGTGGCTCAGTGGTTAAGACACTGATTCCGACAATCACAAGGTCAGAAGGTTGGCAGGCCCAAGTGCTGCATGATGGGGTGAGCTCCCATCGCTAGTCCCAGCTTCTGCCAGCCTAGCCATTCGAAAGCATGTAAAAAGCGCAAGTAAATAATTAGTTGCCACTTTGGTGGGAAGATAACAGTGTTTTGTGCAGACATGCTACCCACATGATCATAGAGTCTTCTTTGACAATGTTGGCTCTTTGGCTTAGTAACAGAGATGAGCACTGCCCCTATAGTCAGACACAACTAGACAAGCTTGTCAAAGGTGAAACCATTACCTTTACTGTTACCTTTTATGCCATTTTGAGTCCCAGTCTGGGAAGAAGGTGATATAGAAATAAATATGATGATGATGGTGGTGGTGGTGGTGGTGGCTGTGGTGATAGGGGAATTGGTGTATATTTTTGTTTTTTCCATTAGTAAAGATGATATTAAATATAAAATGGTTAAGAGTTTTAACCAGGGTTGGTTACAGGAAACACACAACTCTTTTGTTACAGTGGCTCCTCTGGCTAACACTTTTTTTTGGTTGTGATGGGAACATCATAATGTTGATTATGAGCAGATTTCTTCAAGGAGCAGATTTCTTCATACGAACATGCCCAGTCTCTGAGATTTTGGGGAGGATGCCCTTCTTTCTTCTTGCCACCTCCACAGGTGTGTTTGCTAGAGATACAAGAGAGAAGGGGCTTCTCCTTGGTTGCTCCATGAGTGGCTGTTTTGGTCTTTTCCCTGGTTGTCCTTCCACTGGCACAGATTTTTTTTGTGGCAGTTTGTTGAGTGTTTTAAAGAAAAGGCTTTTAGATTTAAGCTGTAGCACTTACATTTCTTTTTTAAATTGATTGTTGTAATTTGTTTTTAATTCATTAGCATTCTAATGATTCCTTAAGTTTTCTAATGATTCCTTAATTTTAATAATGACCTTTAATTTTTTTCTCTCTCTTGCCCCCTTCTGTATTTTTCTCTTTATATGTTGTAATTTTGTAAGACACTTTGACTACCAGTGATGGTAGAAAAGTGAGATGTAAATAGAACTCAGAAGTCCATTGAAGTTCTTGTATTAACACGGGGAAAGTGTTACTACAATTTGCAGTAGCTGTTCAGATATTTCATTGTGCAAGAAAGCCTCAAGCATGTGGTCTTATTTTGTGGGGGGAAACAGTGCACTTTTCCTGTAGAAAGAAATAATGTATTTGAGGTTTTATCTTATGTTGAAATATCTGACTAATAACTGTAAATTAATGTGTTGTTTGGAGCAATGCTACTTAAAATGGTGGCCCATGGACCCATAGTGATGGTCCTAAAGGGTCCCTGTGAGTTTCCAGGAAGGAAAGAAACAACTATAGCCAATGGTCATAGATACAGTGCTAGTCCCTGGCACATGGGAAAAATTACATTTCTAGTCCCTACATCAGCATAACAGATCCATTAGGTGCTGGTTCCATTACATTGAATGATGAAGCATCTCATACATGGAAATGCAAAAATAGTAACCGGGCCGTTCTTTTAAAAAGCTTATTTTTTAATTTATTTAAACCACTTATGGTCTCTGGATGTATATGTGCCTTCAAGTTGCCTGTCGACCTGTGGTGAACCCATGAATTGCATAAAGTTTTCTTAGGCAAAGAATACTCAGAGATAGTTTGCCAATTCTTTCCTCTACCCTTAGCCAAAAGGATCCTTCAGTCCCTGCCCTCAGGCTGACATTGGGAAAAAGAAAGAACACACAAGGGAAAAGGGATGAGGAAGGGAGGATTTAAATTCAGCAGTAGCTACCGTATATACACGACTATAAGTCGACCTCATTTATAAGTTGAGGGCAAGTTTGGAGGCAAAAATTATGGATTTTGATTTGACTCGTGGATAAGTCGATTGTAAAACCTAAGGGCATATAACAAAGGATCAAAAGGATGAAGCAAACAAAAACAATGTCAAAGAACTTACAAAATTCCAGCCATGATGTTTGTGCTCACTCTTATCACTGGATGCTTAAGGGAACAGAGAGGTTTGGTGCTTCCAGGACAGATTATACTCTTGCCTTTCACCAGCAGATGATTCCTCCTTTTAATAAGAGTTAAGATACAGTACTTACGTTGACTCATGGATAAGTCGACTCAGGCTTTTTGGGTCATTTTTTTGACCTAAATTTCTAGATTTATACATGAGTATATATAGTAAATCCCAGCACAATGCAGGTGTCCCTGTCTCCTCTTCTCCCTCTGTGTAAAGAGCAGTGACAATTGGAACCTGTTGGGAAGGGATACTAAAAATAACACATGCTTTAGGGCCACATTACTTGAAAGTCTTCATGAAGCTGTCCAAGCATTAAGATCAGCATGGGAGGTTATACCCCTTGACCAGCCAGTAAAAACTGCTAGACAAGTGAATACTTGGGATAGGGAATTCCAACGGTAGCCCCATACCTTTGGAATGCCCCCCTCCCCCCGAAATTGAATGGCCATACCACTGATGGCTTAAAAAATTAATCTGAAGACACATTTATTCTTCATTCCATGCTTTAATAGAAACCTAAACTGTTGTTATTGTATGTGTATGTTTAACTGTAACTACTGGTATATTTTTCTGCGTTTTGTAATCTTGTAAAATGCCTTGCAAGGGCAGGGCAGTTTGAAAGATGCCTTAATTTGTTTTTCAATAAATGAACAGGAAATTTAAGTTGACGCCAGAATTTGTATTACTTTTACTGAAGCTGAATGGCACCTAAAGTAATAATCGGATCGGTGATGGATAGAAGAAACCTGAAAAGGAGTCATTGGGATCAGTTAACAGCCAGATATGCCTGACAGGAAAAAATAGACAGTGGGATAAACAATATGATTTTGGAAGATATAGCATGATTTACATACAGAGAAGTCACACTTTACCATGGACTGTAAAGCTTTGGGGTTAATTTAAGCAGTTGTGTTATGTAGCTTGTAACTCTCTCATTTGTTTCAAATTTAGGTTAGTTTAGATGCAGTAATCTTTGGATATCAAATAACAACTGAAGTACAGTAGGCCCTTGGTATCCGCTATGGTTTGGTTCCAGGACTCCCTGTGGATACCAAAATCCATGGATGCTCAAATCCCATTAAATATAATGGTATTGTAAAATGGTGTCTCTTACATAAACTGGCAAAATCAAGGTTTGCTTGAAATGTATATATTTTTTTAATATATTCAATCCGTGGATACTTGAATCCATGGATGAAGAATCCATGGTTATGGAGGGCCAACTGTAAGAGAAAAGTCCCAAATAATCAGAAGCGCTAGACTCGCCTCCAAGTTTATTTCAAGATAGGAGACTTTGAACGTTATCACATGGGACAAAATTGGAAGTTTAAAGGGGTGGCAATGCAGGGTCATCCAGGGCTTAGGGACAAATGCGTAGCTGCTTTTCAGATGATTCTGCATGCAATCAGAAGAGAATCCAAGGAGAATGTGAGGTTAATCAGGAAATAAGTAAATTCGCAAAACTACTGGGTTTACGTTTCCATTTTGCTTGCTAATTGACTCCTCTCACGTAATGGCTGCTGTGTGAAAATGCAAGCCTCCAGATGTGTCTGGTTTACTGATTCTCACACCCAGACTGCTTATATAGGCCTGTCCCTGGACTTTCCACTCCACCCCATGCATCTGAGGAAGTACACTAAATCTATGAAAGCCCTTGCAACAAATTTATCTTTTTGTGCTAGTCTCAAAGGTGCTACAAAATCCCTTTGCATATTGATTTTCCAGACTAACATGGCTGTGTCTTTGAGAATGTAAAAGGTTACTACATGTTCCTCATGCCTGCCCTACAGAGTTTTCCAGTGCTGTACCAACTGTTGGCTTGGAATGTGGAAACAGGTCCTCAGATATATCTAAATGTCTAATGATGGTCTAAGCCTGAAGCTCTGGTTTTTTTAATGTGTTTATCAAGGAGTTCAGAGTTATCTACACAACTTCACTGACTTCTCCTGCTACACGAATGTAGGATTTAGTGATCAATAGCAGAAACTTATTTTCTGTGGTGCCCTAGTAGATGGTGCTTTTCAGATTGTGATCTGACTTAGACTGTTTGTAATTTTTTTGGCTCTGTGCTCTTTTTCTTCCTCTCTATGACTATTGGTTTTATATCTAATCTTACTAGCAGCATATCTCAGCCTGCCCTTCCTTTAGTGTGCTCCCTGCTTGCCATGGCTTAGTGTCTAATTAGGCAATTTAATAAAGCAAAAGATTTATCCCTGACTTGGGGGGTAGCCTTGTTGTTTTATGCTTCTGCCTAGATTCCTTCCTTACTTAGGGCTACAGAATCTTTTATGTTTGTAGAGGGAAGGAAAATAGCGTGTGTGTGTGTGTGTGTCTGTGTGCTTTCGTGTCTCCTGTCAACTTATGGTGACCCCATGAATTTCATAGGGTTTTATTGGGCAAGAATGGCTTACAGGTGGTTTGGCAGTTCCTTCCTCTGAAATAGAGCTTACAGCACCTGGTATTTGTTGGCTGTCTCCCATCTGAGCATGTACCACCAGCCAAATATAGTTATTCCTTAAGCAAGGAGAGGAGGACAAAGAATAATTATTCCTCCTGGGGATGGCAGCTTTCACCAGGTTGTTACTGCTAAGAATTTATTAAGTTAGCACTTAGCACATCTGGTTTTTGTCATTGCCATTGTTGTTTTCTTGTTGCTTTACAAAATAGGTGGTCATTTTCCTCACTTTTATTAGGTTGTGAACTGAGACAGTGGAAGAGGTATTTTGGGGATCATAGCTCCCAGGATCCCCCAGCAGATTGGATGGGTTTTTTTTTGGGGGGGGGGGAGCTGTGGTCTAAAACCTTTGCTTTCCTTGGCTCTTGGCAAAGCAAGGTTTAGAGAAAAAATTAAGTCTGATTATCTCGTGTGTTAACTTGGACAACATATAGCCTTGTAGGCTGGTCACTTGTTGTCACCCATTAAGGTACCTTGGCTGAAATTTTCTTCTCTTGGGCCATTATAAGACCAATTGGTAGGCACCAGGGTTACCTTACCAAAGATTGTATCTTGTGTGGACTAAGTGTTGCCACAGGGTTTGAAAAGCAGTTCTCTACCATGCTGGTAGAGCTGTCCATCTATCTGTCTATATTTATTTACTGCTCTGGGGATCCCTTGCAGTGTAGAAGCCTGTTCTAAGAAATGGAACATCATGGGGTTTGAGAAAGGCTACAATGTGGGCCTCTGCCAACATGACCCAAGGCTTTTTAATACAGTATGTGCTTTCTTGGGGCGAGTATCAAAAAGACAAGATGAGAAGGGGCCCCCTATGATTTCATAATATAGCCTGGGGATACTGGGTTCAAGGGATGAAAAGGGCCAAGTCAAATCATTGGGAAATCCTGTTGATGCTTGGCATTCTGGTCTTTTCAACATATTCTAGAAATTAAAAATTGGATGAGTGTGCACAGCAAGTTTTGCCTCTGGCTGGTATGCATTGGTACCAGTATAACTCAACATTTGTGTTAAGACTGAGACCAAAAACCTGCTCAATCAGTAGTCATTTCTCTTGAGTTTATTGGAATTTGCTTTGAGGAAATTAGGCTTACAGTGTATTTAAAAGTATATTTACAGGACATTTAAAATGGTGCTTTGGGAAGAAAGGAACAGCCTTGCAAGTGTGCTGTTATTTTTTTCTGGCAATTTGACATTTACAGTTTACTCTGGGACTGTACAATTGCTGTGAAGAAGAAGCAGGATAAGAATCTGCTGGCAGCATCTTTGTGACCAGCATAATATGAATATGAAGGAGTATAACAAGTTAGGGATGCAGTGTTTTGGCACTATATAGCCTACCTGCTTGCTGCAGAAGAAAATTCCAATATTATTTTCCAGTTTGATTACATCCAGATCAAGCCAGAATGCTGAAGGCTGGGTCTCCTATTTTTGATAATAACTCTGAGCTGCATATGTAATTGCAAATTCCAGAATAACTTGCAGAGGAATTCACTGTCCTGTAGTGCTGGTTTTTCCACTCCAGCTAGTTAATTTTTAAAATTAGTTTTAAAGATAAAATTCAGAGCAATGTTCTTCTCATTTTGATATACAACTTTGAGAAAGGATTCTGTGTGGCAATAGATTTGTGAAAAGCACCATATGCTAGTTTTACTTCTAGCAAAGTCTGCAGGGTCTGGAGTAGTTAACTGGTGTTTCTACCTCGAGATCAAAGGCCCCTTCTTTACTGTAAGATTTTAGCAGTACAATTCTACCTAAGAAGCTATGGTCGTATCCTTCAGAATCCTGTTGCTATATTTACACATGTCAGGCTCCTTAACTCAGGGGACCTACTGTGTCTGGAAGCATGTGCCCCAGAATGATACCACTAAAAATATCAGAGGTAGAATTAAGTAGATGGCAACAGTTACTAAATGTATATTGTAATGGAGGAAAAAGAAGTAGATTAAATAAACAATTTTGATACGAGCCTCAGACAAAAAGGAGGGTTAGGCCTCCCTAATATAAAAGGATATTATGAAGCCAACCACTTAAGATATGTAATAGAAGGTATGTTGCATGTACCAGATTTGGATTGGTTAGAAATGGGGGGAAAAGAGATAGATATGAAAATAGAGAAAATTTTCTTTAAAGAAATTAGTAGGAAAAAAATTAAAGAAATTGAAAACCCATTTATGGAAACTATATTAGAAATTTGGAATAAATATAAAAAAGGATTAATGAATGAAAACTCAATGATAACACCAATAATAATGGAAAAATCCTTCCCAAAAAATTTAAAAGACTTATTAGATAAAGAATTAAAGGAAAGGAAAATAAGAAAAAATGGAAAATTGGATGGAATTAAAAATAGGAAAAGAAAATATAAAAGAAAAACTTAGGGGGATAAATATGTCTTGGTTACATTTTATGCAAATAGAACAATGGTTTAAAATTGGAAGAAAAAATATAGAAAAAGGAAAATATACACAATTTGAACAAATAGTTCAGAAAGGAAAAGAAATGGAGGAAAATGAAAATATGAAAGGTATAACTAGTAAAATGTATAAAATATTAATGGACAACAAAAGGGAAAAATTAAATCAAACTATTTTAAAAGAAATATGGGAAGATGAATTAGGATGTAAAATTTGTGATAATGAATAGAATAAGATTTGGGTACAAAGACATTTGAAAAATTTATCGGTGCAAATTAAGGAAAATTATTATAAATTGATTTGGAAATGGTATTTGACACCATTGAGACTACATAATATAAACAAAGTGAATTAAAAATATTGATGAAGAGGTTGTCAGGAAGTAGGATCATATCTACATATGTGGTGGCAATGTAAATATGTACAAAAATTTTGGGAAATAGTAATATTAGAGATAGAAAATGTTATGAATATAAAGATAGATAGAAAACCAAATATAGTATTGTTATCAATATACAATGAAGTAGAATGGAAAGAAGAAAAAAACCTTGTAACAAATTTGTTTACTGCTGCGCGATTAATTATAGCAAGAAATTGGAAAACAAAATTAAATGTGAAATTGGAGTATTGGTATAAAGAAGTTTGGAAGTTAGCAATTAATGACAAATTAACATGTAAATTGAAAGTAAAAAAAAAGGATTATGGAAAAGAAATGATTTTGATGAAATATGGAAAAAATTATTGAAAATGTACTAAGAAAAGAAGATGGGAAATTACCTCCACAGGAGGAATTAAAATTTTGGATGGAGTATAAAGACGGGAATGGCTTCGGAGGTGGGGTGCACTGAGGGGATATTTAGGGGGTTTTGTTAAAAAAAAAACAATGACTAAGATATAAAAGTATGTATATGTATGGAAAGTAGATAAATCTGTTTTGTTTTTGTAAAATCTCAAAAATACTAATTAAAAAAAAATAGAAGCATGTGCCTGAGATTGTAAAGATCTGCCAGTGTCCTTTCATATACAGAGATGTCAGTTGCACCAGTGATGGTGGTGGTGGAGATAGTGTTGCTTATAGTTTTATCAGTCATTTTGGAGGCCATTCTGGGGATGTTCTGGTTGTTCTAGGGATATTCTGGTTGCTGTGCCTGTCATGTAGTGGAAGTGGAGCTGTGGCGACATACCATTTCACCACCGTCACCAGCCGTCAAAATGGCTGCTTTAAGGAGGTATTGGATACCTCCTTCTGCAAGTATCTGCTCTTGCATAACCAATAGTTAAAATCACCATAATGCTTAAGTGTCTGTTCTTATGCAAGTGTCTGCTCTTATGTAACCATGAGGTTTCTGGACTGCGTATCATGCTTACTGTTTGTCAGGTACTCATAAAATGTTTTGTATGTTATTGTTTAAATGATGGACATAACGGAGGTTCAAGACAGTGAGAAAAACACTTTTCAGTTGAAAAGAAATTGATGCCTGGTGGAGGGATCAGGATCAAATGTGGTGCCCTGAGCACTCACAAACAGCAGCATAGTAGAGTCTGAACTCACAGGATTCAAACTTTGCACTTTTTGATGAGCAGGGATGATGATTTTACCCCCAGCCCCATTCCTCTCTGAGTTTAGCTGCAATCTGTACAGGAATTGGTGGCAGGAAATGGAGTTTCCCCAGCAACAATATGTTGCTGTGTGCTGTTCATAATTTAGGGGGATTTAGGGGTTGCTTGGTCTTGAATAGACAGTTAAGATCCACTGATTCTACAAAAGACCTGCTTTCAGAAGGAAGCTAGCACTTCTTTGTTGATACAGAGCCTGTACAGACAGGCCAAAATAAAGCTGCTTTGGATCACTTTGGAGGTATGCTGTTTAAATGATGCATGCATCCTAAGAGGCCAGAAGCCATGGCAAAGTCACGCTCCAATCCTAAGGACTGGAGTGCAGCTTTGGTGCAATTTCTGGCCTCTTAAGATTTGTGTGTCATTTAAACAGCATACCTCCAAAGTGACCCGAAGCAGCTTTATTTTGGCCTGTTTGTATGGGCTCACAGACTAATATAGTTGCATGTAGTTTTGGATCCTGCTTTGGGTGTGTTGCTGTTTGGACTATCATTATAAAAATATGTTAGTAGATTGCTACTACACCACTGTTTACTGTTTACTGGCTACTAAACATATTTAGTGTTCTTTGTAGGATATCTACCCTGCAAAAATCAATTCATCAGTCCCATTTTTTTTTTCTTGGTTTCACTAGGTTGGTGGGGCTTATTTCTCAGAAGCTACCAGCCAGCCTGGGTTTTAAAGGTGGGAGATTCTGGAAACTCTAATCCAAAAAACAAAACAAAACAAACAAACAAACAAAAACTACCCAAAAACTTTTCTCTGCTCTGTTGAAAACTCAGCTGTTCCTAGCTGTGCTTGAAGCATCTGTTGGCAAATCTTTCTAGAGTTTGGAAGAGTTTGGCTTGCCAATCAGGATGCCATTTAGTAAAGTTAATGGGATGTTTGTATACTAATCACTAGGGAGATAAATATAGCTATACTGACTGGCATTTGCAACAATTGATTTCAGAATATTTTCTTTTTCTTTTGAGGCTGCAGCATGGGTGGCTCTGGCTTTGCATTTTTCTGTGTGAATGATGACACTGACTTTTCTGTCCTTTAGCAGAAGGAAGCTAAGAAGAACCAGTAGAGGACTGTACTTTGTGCTGAAACCTGGATTAGTTGATGGTAGTGGCGCTGAGGTTGATAGTGGCTAATTATTCCAGGGTGATGAGTGGAAGCAAGAAACATCCTCCATCACTTGTTCCTGCTATGGGATTGGAAATAAATGTTCCTAATTTCTTGCAGCCTCAGTGAAACCAGGGACTTGAATAATGTTTTCCTTTTTGCCACAGTCCAAATCATTTCACCTCATGAGTTTAACTGCTAGAGCCTTTGTTTTCATCTTACAAAGGCCTTGCTATTTTTAGACTCCCCCCTTCTGCTTCTCCCCCTTCTTTCTCTCCCCTTTCCTCTCCCCACTGGAACTATTATCAAATGTAGTGGGACTTAGCAGCAGGGCAATAAAAGAAAGCTATCAAGTCCCTTGCAAGAGTCTTCATTTCCTGCCTGTCCCACTAGACCATTTCTCCAGGGTTATGTGCAGCCTGCAAAACAAAGGCTAACCCAGTTTGGGTTGGGGATGCATGTGTTGTTTGGCTTGTCTGTGTGAATGTGTCTTTGTGTCTCCTGTTGGTCTATGGCAACACATGAATTTCATAGGGTTTTCTTAGGCAAGTAATACACAGGGTGCGTCTACTCTGTAGAAATAATGTGGTTTGACACCACTTTAACTGCCATGGCTCCATCCTACAGAATCCTGGGATTTTAGGTGCGGTACAGACTGCAAAAAAGTGGCATGCCAGCGCTGGTATTAGGGTTAGGGAGCGCACACCATGTACACGTTCCTTAACTAATACGTGCTGGCAGAGGCATAATGGCGATGCCCTATGTACACAGGTGCTGCCATTATAACATCATGGGCGTGCTGCGTCTTTACGCCACCCAGCTAAATGTCATCTCTTCTTTATATCCTCCCTCCCCAATTGTAGGGCTTAAGTACCATATTAAAAACACTGGGGTTAAACTATGGTGATTTTGGGCCCAAGTTAGTCTGAAGTGACAAGTTAAATGGGTCTGCTTTATACGTTTGTGTTTGCTGTCCTGCATAATGAATTACAGCAGGAAAAATAATCGGAGATGTCTATACGTACCTGTTAAGAAGAAAATCCTATTAAATTCAGTAGGGATGTGTACATAGGATGTACCTTGGTTGAAGTCTTCCTTTTGAATTCAGTAAATGGTTTTGTTGCACTGCAGCTGATATTATTTTGCATTTTTATGATTTGTTCAAGAAACAAAAGTCTATTTAGTCAGTATTTGTTATACGATCTCTAATGTTACATGATAAATGTTAAGACGTAGTTGTGGGCTGCACCCACACACTACAGCAATAATCCAGTTTGACACCATGTTAATTGTAGTTTTATGAGTTATTTAGCCTTCTCTGTCAGAGAGCTCTGATGCCACAGGAAACTACAATTCCTGGAATTAGATAGTATTGAGCCATGGCAGTTAAAGTGGTGTCAACCTGGATTATTTCTTCAGTGCAGATGCAGACATGGTAATCACTTGCTTGCATAAAAAGGAGAAGAGGGGGCAGAAAAAGGGGAGTATTAATATAAAAGCATTTTTAAGACAAACTGATTTTTTAAAATAGAAAGCTCATGCTAAAATAAAAGCCAGTTAACCCTGAAGGTGCTGCTACATTCCTGTTTTTTCTTCCTCTTCCCACTTCCTCCTTTCTATGGAGAATGCAGAATACTAACAAAAGAGAACAGCAACATGGGGTACAACCCTTGGATCAGGAAGCTATCTCTCACTCTGTTGTAGCAGAATAATGTCTATCCAGTTGAAGCTTCGTCTGGCACATGAGTTGGCTTTAGGAAAGGAGGGAGGCCATTAGGAAGCAATGGCCCAGAGCTTGCAAGACCTGGGCAGGGCTGCTGATGATTCCGGTTCGTGGAAGTCTTCCATTCATACAGTTGCCATAAAATAAAAAAATGAATAAAAAAGTGTGTGTGTATGTGCGTATATAAATAAATAAGTAATTAAATAAAATTGGGTCATTTTTTTCAAGATATGCAAAAGATTCTAATATCTATTCTATATCTATTCTAGATAGATATGAGATATATCTCATGTAAAAATACCTTTTTGTTAAAAGGCCATTTCTAGATGATTCAGAAATACATTTCATTCTTAGCATGAGATTCATGCTATCTCATTCTGGCTTTGACAGTGTGCAATTCCTTCTGCAGACAATGGAAGAGGGTAGTCTTTCAGAAGTAGGTGATTACACTTATTTTCTGTCAACACATCCATCTCAAATATGAGTTGATGGGCATGCAGTGTAAGAAAGTGAATCAAAACTGAAACCTTTGTAGTTGAAAACTGAAACCTTTGTAGTTGAACTTGGGCTGCAAGTGCTTGACTACTTCATGTTGGCACACTGGGACAAAGAATTATGGTTCTTTTCTCCCTGCTGCAGGAGAAAATGAACACTCCTCCACAGAATGTTATGCCAGTATTTAAATGTCCTGAAGTGTTGGGGAGAAATTATTCTATGTAGAAAAACATGGAGCTGCACCAAAAAATATGTTTTTCTATATAGAAAAATTCCCCTATAATTCTTTGGGACACTTGAATACGAGGAGAAAACTGCTCAAGATTTTTGCTGGTCCATTAATGTTCCTGATGGAGTTTCCTGACCTGGGAACAAATAATAATCCATATTCTTTCCTATCCTGTGTTGAACGATGGTATGCTTAACAATGCTGGTGAGATTTGGCCTCTGTAAAGAAGTGTTTGATGCCTTCAAGTCATTTCTGACTTATGACAGCTGTAAGGTGAACCTATCTCAGTTTTTTTGGGAAGCTGACAGTGTGTGACTCACCCAAGATAACCCAGTGGGTTTCCATGACCAGGAGCAATTGAACCCTGATCTCCAGAATCACAGTCCAGTGCTCAAACCACTATACCATGCTGACTCTGTGAAGAAGCCTACTTTGTGCCAATAACAGAAAATACCTCATTGTGTTGAAGTGTATATTTTGGCACAAACATTGAGGGTTAGCAAGGAGAACCACAGATTTTCTCTTACTGGAGGTGCAGAATGGCCTACCTCTCATAGAATTTCTGGCTTTTGTTGTTGGTGATATAATTGATTACTAGCTAGGACCCGTCTCTCTTGAAGCATCTTTGGTGTCCAAACTGACATCAGGAATGGTTCAAGATAGAGGAGTTGTATTGCTCATGTTTAAAAGATACTGTACAGTTGTTCCATCTATTTTTTTCGCAATCGATTTTCCCTGGCAAGAAACAAGATGGAAGATTTGGGAGGGCTCCAAACTGAAGGCAGCATCTTTTTGGTCTCTCATAAACTTCCAGTGGGATTGTATAGCAATAGCCTCATTTGGAGAGGTCCTTGGATCTCTGGTTAGCTGAACTGTTTTGTGTCTTATCACCATGTCAAGAGGAGCTATAATAATGCTCCTGGGTTTAGTAATTTGTAATTATTTTCATATGTGCGGATAGCTTCCTGGAGCAATTTGTCCTGTTGTCATTTGCCTAATGTAAATCAGTTATGTTTTTTTAAAAAAATGCTTTCCAGCCATTAGCTGTTTTGTCTTTTAGTGCCCAACAATTAATTTAAAATAATAATAATTGCAAGTCTGTTCTTCCTCCCTCTTCAATATCTAACAAATTAATTTACCATGAACATGAAACTGTTATGAGCTTGTCCTTTTCTCTCCCTCAAAAAGTCAGCTTATGGAATTTATTAATAGCATAAAGCAACTGGAAAAAAGAGCCCCTCTGAAGAGCTGCCAGCCATCTCTGAAGAGCTCTGAGGGGAAAAAAAAAAAGAATGATGGGCAATGGTCTGCTCTGCTCTATGCAACACGGCTTCTTAGAAGGTCAAGTGATGATTTGGTACTTTTCCTCTTAATCCTGTTGAGGAAGTAGATAGTGAGTGAGGTCCCTACAAGAGCTACCCAAATCACTTACTGTTTGATACTGGCAGACCCACAGATGGATGTCATGCGTACAAAAATTGAAGGTGGGCATAAAAGTAGCTGATCCACAATGGGAGAAGATTAACATGGTCCCAAAAAAGAGAGCACAAGAGCCTGCTTGGGCTCCAAGATCTTCAGGGGAGGCACTTCCTTCAGTCTTTCCATTTTCTGTTTCTTTTTGAGGGAATGTGGGAGAAGGTCTTCTTGGTGGCCTCTCCCAGTCTTTGGATCTTCTTCCCTAGGGAGGCTAAGAGGGCCCCCTCCTTCCTGCTGACAAGTTAAAACTTTTCTGTTCTGATAGGCTTTTCAGGAATTGACTGTAGTGGCTTTTGATGTTGTGTTTTTTATGGTGATTTTTTACCCTTTGTCTTTTAATGGCTCTGTTTCAAAGTGTTTTACTTCTAGGTATTGTTTAATTGGAATTTAATAATAACTTCTATATATTTTTATTTCTCTTTTTGTGTAACCATTTTTAATTGCATTTTTTGAAAAAAATTCTGTAAACTGAGTTTCTTTATTGGGAAATAAGGCAATAATAATAATAATAATAATAATAATAATAATAATGTAATAATAACAACAGAGATATTATGATGATGTGTAACATTCTAATCTTCCAAAATCCAGAGTGGAAGAATGCTATTTGAGGTACAGGGATTCAGTTTATATCATCTGTGGGCATGTTTTGTGGTTTTGGGGGCCAGATGTCACATGAATTGGCTTCATTTACATCATTGTCTGTTTCTTTACAAATATCTGTTGGGTCAGCTGTCCTTGTGTCTAAACAGGAATGCAGTCAAAGCAAGTCTAAAGAGCAGTACAAGTACCTAGAAACTTGTACTTCTGAGCCAGACATCCTCCTCCCCTCCAGATTACTATGAGCTTCTACTCCCATCATCTCTCACCACTGGACAGGCTGATTGAGGCTGATGGAGTCCACCTATATCTGGAGGGCTGCAGGCTCTCTGGCCCTGTTGTATCAGCCCTCAACCAAACCCCAAGGCTGCTTCCTCCAGTCCCTTTTCCCAATGTTATGGAATTTTGGGAGCAGGGGGTGGGTGCATGGGATAACTGTTATCTAGATAACTGGATGTGGTGTGTGTCACAGCCACCTGTGCATTGGTATGTATGAAGGAAACACCTGTTGCTCACCCGTGGGCGAGGAGAGAGGGGCATTTTGCATATCATAATTGCATAGCTGTAACCACATCATACTGTTATATGCTAATCCTCATGTGGTGTTCAAGGTGTTTCCCCAGCCTTTTCCAAATGCAAAGTCTGCACTCGATCCAGCCATCTGCACTGTCCTGTATCCTCGATTAAAATGACAGTTGAGCTAATGGCATATGATGACTTCCCCATGAGTTTGTTCAGTGCTGATAACCTTGGCCTTTTCAGTGCAGCGGAAACCAATAGGCTCAAGCTGACTCTTTGTGTTCTCTCGCTCTCTCCTGACCTCAACAACATTTTAAAAGGCTTTTGTGGCTAAATAAGCTAGTATGTTAAAGCATTTATGGCCTGTTCATACAGGTTTTATTCCTCCAGTACCAGTTATATGATGATACTACAGATGGGGATATATCAGTCTAAATAATTCATTTGCTAGGGGGATATGGATTTAAAGCTGAAAAGTAAGATTCAGTTTTCCAATTTTCATATACATTCTACATAGGACTCCTTGTATGTAAATGATTTTGTCATATAGAAGCACATTAGTACAGAATGAACATACTGGTATTGAACTTTCTTTTTTTCCTAACTTTCAGTGAGCTGTTGAACAGATTTATCTTCTGTGTTTGATTTTATTCCCTTAATTCAGGTTTCAGTTTATAGGTAGTATAAATGTAAGGTACTGCACTTAGGCAGAAAATTGAAATGCATAGATATAGGATGGGGGACACCTGGCTTAATAAGACTAAACGTGAAAGGAATCCAGGAGTCCTAGTAGACCACAAGTTGCACATGAGTCAACAGTGTGATGTGGCAGCTAAAAAAGTCAATGTTATTCTAGGCTGCATCAATAAAAGTATAGTGTCTAGATCAATGGAAGTAATAGTACTACTCTATTCTGCATTGATCAGCAGAATAAAGTGGAATACTGTGTCCAATTCTGAACACCACAATTCAAAAAGGATATTGAGAAGCTGCAGTGTGTCCAAAGGAGGGTGACCAAAATGGTGAAGAGTCTGAAACCATGCTCTATGAGGAGTTGGGTATGTTTAGCTTGGAGAAGAGAAGAGGAAGAGATGACATGACAGCCTTGTTTAAATATTTGAAGGGGTGTCATATTGAGGCTGGAGCAAGCTTGTTTTCTCCTGCTCCAGAGAATAGGACCTGAACCAATGGATTCAAACTATAGGAAAAGAGACTCCTGTTCAACATTAGGAAGAACCTGACAGTAAGCTGTTTGACAGTGGAACACACTCCCTCAGAGAGTGGTGGAGTCTCCTTATTTGGAGGTTTTGAAACAGAGGCTGTGTGGCCATCTGTCTGGGATACTTTGATACTGTGCTCCTGCATGGCAGGGCCTTGGACTGGATGGCCCTTGTGGTCTCTTCCAACTCTATGTTTCTATGATTCTATATGTAGTGGAACAGGAAACCATTATCTTTATTTATACCTTTGCTAATTTCTCTTCCCAATTTTTCTTTGAATTTTTGTTTTGTTTGAAAACTATCACTTGTAGCAGTCCATTGTATATTTTCACAGTATTGTCAAGAAAATGAACTTATTGTGTGGATTGTTCTAGGCTCAGGGTGTTCATAGGATGGAAGTTGTTGAAATCCTTGTGAAACCTCTCAAGTGATTCCTTTCCCTGGGTCCAGATGATAAAGATGTCACTGATGTACCTAAGATAGAAGAGAAGTTTCTGGGTACATATTCTGAGGAAGCTCTCTTCCTGATCAGTCATAATCATGTTGGCATATAGTCGTGCTATGTGGGTGCTTATAGCATCTCCATTGATGGGAAAGCACATGTTATCCCCAGAGGTAGTTATGAATTAATATAAAGTGGCAGAGTTTTGTGGCCAGATATGCTCTAGCCCCTTCAGAATGGCGTTTTTGATGGCTTGTAGTCCATCTTTGTGTGTGATGTTGATGTACATGGATTCTACATCCATAGTGGTTGTTTAAGAGGGTGTTCTCTGGGAGGTTGTGGATAGACTGTATTTTCCTCAGGAAGTTAGTTCTATCCTTCACACAGCATTGATGGCATATGGGGCTGTGATGAGTCCATATATCCAGATAACTTGGAACTGAAGATTCCAGGTCTTGAGACAATGGGTCATTCTGTGTTGCCTGTTTGTGTATTTTAGGTAATAGATAGAATGTGCCTTAGAGGTGTGTCCATTTCAATTGGGGTTTGTTCATCGGTGGGGCATTTTCTGAGTAATTTCTGCATTTCCTTCTGATATTAATCAGTGAGATATGTAAACAAGATTCTGTAAAATATGGTGTTGAACACCTGTCTTTCAGCCTCCTGTTTGTAGTCCAACTTGTTCATGATGATCATGGCTTCTCTTTTGTTAGCCTGTTTTATGACAATGTTGGGATTGTTTTGAAGGCTGTGGATAGCATCCAGTTTCATAAGGCTGAGATTTTGTGATAAATTGTGTCTCTTGTTTCACAGCAGCAAAAGCATTTTAAGTAGAAATCCATTTCCACATTCTTCACTTTTGTTTTGCTTTTGAATGTATTCGTCAAAGTAATAGACACATGTTTTTCTTTTCTACCTACTATAGTCATCCAGAGTCATTGCTCCATAGCCTGCTGTACTCAGCGAGTACAGATGCCAAACATTCTTGGAGGAGGAAGATGGATGAGCCTGAAGTTCTTTTCATACCTGGTGGATGTTTGAGATTTATGTTTCATACCTGGAATCTTGTGTCCAGAATATGAAATAGCCTTTACGGTTAGCATAGACTGCACAGGGTCAATGTTTTTTTGTTTTTTTGGGTGGGTGAGACAGTGGGCTTTTGAACTCAGTGCCTTTACTGGGGCCTCATTTATGTGCTTCCTTACCTTCTTCCCACCATGGCCACTGCCAGCTGTTTGTTTGTAGTCTTCCTCTGCTACCTCTTTGATTTATTTCTTCCACTGTTACCAAGAAGAGGAGAGTATAACAGCATCAAAAATTCACAAAACAGCTATATCTTTATTGAGTCAATCAAAATGCTCAAAATACATGATGCAAGCTATTGAAGCTTCACTGGCTTCTTCATCAGGCAAAAGTGTTCAAAAACGTACAGGAGAAAGAAAAATATGATGACATTAGAGTCACTGCTATATATTTTGTCAAGATGTTGTTGTTGTTCGTATGTTGCCCATACAGAAACAGCTCTACAGCACCTAACATCTTGTTTTGCTACAGCTGCAGAACTCTTTGGGCTGGAAGTCAGCCTGAAGAAAACAGAAGTTTTCTGCCAGCTGGCACCTCAGGAAGAACACTACCATCCCACATCACTGTAGGCACATCTGTGCTTATGTCTGTCAAGCAGTTCACCTACCTGGGAAGCATCATCTCCTCAGATGCCAAGATTGATAAAGAGATCGATCACAGACTGGCAAAGACGTATAGTGCATTCGGAAGGCTTCACAAGAGTCTGGAGTAACAAACACCTGAGGTGAAGCACAAAAATCAGTTTTATAGAGCCATTGTACTGTCTATTCTCCTTTATGGGTCTGAAACATGGGTCACCTATCGCCAACACCTACGACTCCTTGAACGCTTTCATCAGCGCTGTTTACACACAATTCTAAATATACATTGGACTGACTATGTGACAAATGCTGCTGTCCTTGAGCAAGCAGGGATCACCAGCACTGAGGCCATTCTACTGAGGACGCAGCTGCGCTGGGCAGGACACGTTTCTAGGATGGAGGACCATCGCCGCCTAAAAATAATACTCTATGGTGAACTCGCTACGGGTCAGTGTAAGGGGGTGCTCCAAAGAAGAGATACAAGGACTCCCTGAAACAACATCTCAGGCTTGGCCAAATCGATCACCAGCAATGGTCCTCCCTGGCCTCTCACCAGGAGGCATGGAGACACACTATCTACGATGCTGCAGCCTTTTTAGAAAACTCACACTGAACGAGTCTCAAAGAAAAATGACAGCGCAGAAAGAACCACAACATTATGCTGTGCTTTCTGCAACCAGACTTGTTTATCTCGGATTGGCCTTTTCAGTCATCAATGCGCTTGTTGAAAGCATGGGATGAGTCCTTCCTGAATCTTCGTTCGCGAAGAAAAGCCAGAGAGTGTTGTTGTTCTCAATTAAGATGATAGGGAAGGATGTCCATGCAAGCAGAAGCCGTTCCTTCTGGCCATGTGGTTTCTGAGAGACAAAGCTTTTTAAAGTCCAGGAAGTGAAATTTAACTTCCATTAGGAACACAAACAGCTGCTCCCTTTGACATCCAGGCTGCTCTTTGTGAGGCTACCCACCCCCTTATTAAACAGAGAACATTTGAATTTCTCAAGAAGCCTTTGCTTTGCATTTGGGAGACTTTTAGGTGCTGTTTAGGTAAAACACACCAAATGCAACCCCAGTGAAAGAAAGGTCTGTGTTTGTTGGAGGTAGAAGCTTAAGAGTTAGGTCTCAGCCCCTTGACTCCCTCTTTAGGAGTCTGCTGTTGTGGCTAAAATGTAGTATCCTCAAATCCAGAAAACATATCCAGGGAGGAGAGTGTGCAAGTCTATCAGATCACCTTTCTCCATCTCTTTTCTTTGGCTACTTTTTCTATGTTTGGAGAGGACAGGTGAACAGGTAATAATAGCAGGGAGAATGAGGAACCGTGCCAGAAGGTCCAGAGCAGCCCCCATGCAAATGTGTGGCCCTTAGCCAGTGCCCAGTGATTTCAATCCCTGATGCTGACCCTGAATGTAGAGTTCACTGAGAGAACACGCTGCCTTTTAGTCCTGTTACTACAGTTTTACTGTGTGTGGCTGAGGAAAATCCTTGCCAATCTGACACAAACAGTAAGATATTTCAGGCATTTCAGTCTTTGACCCTGTTTGTATTAAAAAAGACTTTGTGATAACTAAAGTTTCAGTCATGAAGTATTGATTTAAAAAGACAAGTTACTTGACTGAAAGCGTTTTGAAAACTTCATTATGAGTTTCAGCAGAGTTAAATCATAGAATGGGTTTAAGGGATTATATTTTTTGGCATTAGTGCAATATAAAAATGTCCACTGTTAGAAACTTTATTATAGGAAGTTATTATGAGTTGGCACCAAAACTCACTAAAGATGCAGTTTGGTGCCCAGCTAGCCCGGTCTAGTTCCACCATAACAAGGAAGCTTCGGTAAATAGAATGAATAAAGGGTTGCAGTAAATATAATTGATTCAGCAAGTGTAATTGAAACGTTGCAGCCTAATACTCACATTTGCATTATTTTACAATCATTTCCCAACCTCTTCTCTATTCAATACAGTAATATTCTAGAACCTGGGAAAGTTATGAGCTTAAAAATATACAAACTTCCACTTCTGTATAGCAAAGGTCTCCATTGAAAAAACATAAATTACATTTCTTTATTTTTGTCTGCTTCTGTTTCTTTTCTAAATGGATAGGCAGGGGTGGGAATTAAGGTGCCCTTCCGATGTTGTTGAATTGCAGGTCAATGGTGAGGATGGCATCAAACCACCTGAGCTGCCTACAAATATGATGGCACCTTTGCTGAGTGACAAATAACAGTTCTGTTCTGCAGTTCTCTTTCTTGGGGGGGGGGGAAGTCCAGTATTGGAAAATAACTCTAAGGAAGGCTGATATTTAGAACAGCAAAGCAAAGACCAGCTGTGTGCAAGGAGGAGCAGATATCATTTACTGTTTTAGTGTCAGTTCCTCTCCTTCTCGGGAAACAAGAGTGCTATTGAACTTAGCTACATCGTAGGCTGCATCTACACTGCAGAATTAATGCAGTTTAACATCACTTTAACCGGAATGCCTCAATGCTATGGATCTGGGATATGTAGTTTTGTGAGGCACTAGCATTCTGAGGCAGAGAAGGCTAAAGGCTTTGTAAAACTACAAATGCCAAGATTCCATAGGATGGAGCTAAAGCACTTAAAGTGGTGTCACTACATTATTTCTACAGCGTAAATGCACCTTTCATCACCAGGACAAAAGCATTGTGGTCAGCATCGAATTGTGCTAATCTGTAGATACATGGCTGTATAAAATAATTATTTGGGAATAATTCCTTTGTGCCCTTCATTCTTTCTGTTCTTCTCCCACACAAACAATTTAGGTAAGGCAAATAGGCGATTAATATTTCCTGCTACAGAATGCCATGAGGTACACTAGAAAAATGAGATGGTTTTCCCTTGGATTATGCAGGACAATCAAGATGATGGGTTTTTAAAGACGTGCCTTTGGATCCATAATCTGCCCTCAGCTATTCCCTTGCAAACTGCTGTATCTAGATTGAAAATCAGCACAAAACAGATGGGCAGTCTCTCATTTTTTTTCTCCTGGTGCACCTGTTGTAATTGTCCAGTGCAAATGAAGTTGAATGGTTTGGGAGCTTCATGGACCCAATTCATATTAGGCTTTTACTCTTAGCATTTGCTTGCTTGGCTTGTTGTCATCTATTTTACTTATATACAGTTAGATGTCAGGGAGGGGGAGAGCTTGGAAAAGTTGCTTTTTGACTACAAATCCCCAGATCCCCAGCCACTACGGCCAGTTATAATCCTGCCTTTTTTTGAGCATGGGATTTAAGGTTGCTCAGAAAACAGATGAAAATAAAATAGAGCTAAACAAATAATTACAGTAAAGAAAGAATTTAACATCAATGAAATAAGATAGTTTTTAAAATAAATAAAAATAGAACAATGTAAATAAAAGCACAGCATAGATGGAAATGGATTCTTTTCCCACCCGTAACTAGGCAGGGGTAAGAACCTACTGGAAAATACAGCTATGGGACTGTTTTTAATTGCAGTGAGGCTTCCTTTTCACAGAATAATTGACCTCTAGGACTTACCCCATGGCTGAGTTGCTAACCAGAGCAGTACTTTGCCATGCCCCCCCCCCTTGCAACCAATGGCAGTTTCCAGGTTTCTCCTCCTCAGGAGGCTGTGGGGGCCTTCCTGGGAGGAGGTGAGAATTTCAGCCAAGAAGGTACAACCTACAGTTTGAACTCATTGGCTGGAAGGGGCTTGATCTGAGTGAGCCACTGGTCTCACTCTAGTTGGGTAGGGCAGTATATTAACCCTCCTTCCTTATAGTTCCTGTGCAAGCATGGTCCCCTCTTCTCTCTGTTTTGCAGTGTGGGAGGGTCTTAAATATGTTATTGTGTGTTTCATATACTGCTACTGTATTGTGTTAACCTTGTCACTACTGGGGGCAGTTTGCATGGGACTGGGATCTGGGATGCTTTATTGGGTGCCCTGGTAAGGGTTACTGTTACTGTTACTATATGTGTTTCTGGCACAACCCCTTCCATCAGGGAATAACACGAGGGCTGCCCCCAGTGCTGTTGGACCCTCCACCTCATTTCCATTTCTGGCTTCTGTCAGTGGGATGGCTCATTGGCCAACAGGTGGGTTGGTCAATGCCCAGATCTTTTCCCATGTGGTTGCCAACCCATCTGTAACTGTAATCAATAAATGGTTGTCGCCTTTGCCTTCCAATATTGCTGCGTGTTTATATTTCTTCTGCAAAGCATTCTCCTGGCCATGCAATTCTTTAAATCAACTGAGAACCTTAGTGGGTTAACTAAAAGGAGAAAGAGTCCAGGCACCAAGTTCACCCTGGTTGCAAAATGTCTTAAGATCAAACAGTAAGCTAAAAATTACTCTGGACATCTTTTCAGACATTGTGATGGAACTGGAAGGAAAGCTGCCGCCTCTTCCTTTTATATGAGGCTGATTTCTCCTCAGTTCAAATCACTAGAAGTGGAGCCTTAATCAGGGAGAGCATATGGGAAAGTGTGTGGATTCTTATGTACCCTGGGAAACATCCCAGGAGACGTGTGTACCAATATAGAGAGACTTGGCAGCAAGCAATGTTATGTCTCTACTTTTTCTTCTCTGGTAAGAAGTTCTGCTGCTTTCTTATTCAAAGAATAGTTCTCCCCTTTCCAACAAAGCCATGCCACCTTCCTGAGTCTGCTGTGTATTGACTGAAGTGAGTGGTTTCCTTTTTCATCAGGTCAGGTGTGCAACTCCATCTTGCAAAGGTTAAAGTTTAACAGCAGGTGTTTTGGATAAGCAGAAAATGTATATATGTCTTTAGTTGGTGGTAGCCATGTCAAATAGGGAGTGAATCTGCCCTGGGTTGTAGCCTGAGCTTTAAAGGAACTATCCATGGTGCTGATCCAAATATGGAGGGTAGCATCTAGCACTTTGGATAACTCCTTTAAAGTTACAGTCCGAAGCAAGCTCATTGATGTTACTGTCATATAGAACCTCCCCTCTCCCCAATTCCACTGGCTATATTTCTTTATCTGTGCATATCTAGACTAATGGAGGGAAATCGTTTTTAAAATGACAGTTTAACTGGAATGGCTTCTGGCAGAGATAATTTTGAGACTTGTAGCTGAGTGAGGGTCTTAGCAATTCTATGTTGGGTATCCCCAGCTTCCTATAGAGAAGTAGTATTTCAGATTTACTGAGGATAATGAGGAGATTAAACTTTTAAAAAATCTGATGTGCTCTAACTTTGAGGGTTTTTTTTTGGGGGGGGGTATCTCTGTGCCGACAAGTGTTCTGTTTCTCCCAAACTGCTATACTGTATGTGTGTGCCAATAACTGACCATGACCACTTGTGCAGAGGAGCAAGTAATTCTATTTCAACTGGCCTATCTTTCATCTGCAACCTATTAGTCACTGTAACATGAGCAAAATAACTGAGCGAAAAGGGATTTATTGTTTGTTGCTCTTTTTTTTTACATTCCTATCAATCACTGTGTTATGTTTAGGCACTTTCTGTTCTCTTTGTTACTGGATTTTTTTTTAGTGGCCTTACACTTTGAAAAGAAATTGTTTTGAAGTAGCAATACACAATGCCTCAAAACTGTAGTTATTGTTTATTTAATAAGAATTGATCGATCTTTATTATTTTAGTCTTAAAAGGCTTGTTTTATTAAAACTGCCTGCCTGCAATATTGATGTATACTTCAATCTGATGTCAACAGTTCAAATTGTGTGTAATTATTTGAAGAAATAGGTGTCTTTCACACTTGCAGGCAGGTCACTCGCCTTCCACTTATCATTCTAGAGTGTTTTGTGTGCATCTGTGTTTTGGTATTAAGACAGGAACTCCTACAATTGCTTCTCTCCGTTCCTAGCAGTAAATACGTAAATAAGAGAGTACATAACTAATAGTTTGCCATCATTTCATGACACCCTAAATCAGTTTTCTAACATGGCAGCTTAACTCTGCCTCATAGCATTTAAGATTGAGTGAAAATGGATTCCCAAAATTTTCCATACTCTTGGACTGCATCTACACTGCAGAGTTAACATAGTTTGATACCATTTTAACTGCCGTGTCTCATTCTCATGGAATTCTGCAATTGGTAGTTTTGTGACATATTTAGTCTCTTCTGTCAGAGAGCTCTGGTGCCACAAGAAACTACAAATACCAAGATTCTATCGGATGGAGCCATGACAGTTAAAATAGTATCAAACTGCTTTAATTCTGCAGTCTGTCAGCAGCCTTTGTGTGTGGTGGAGTTGGTGGGGTTATTTTGCTAACTCAGAATCCTTGGTGGAAAGATGAATTCTCCATAATATTCATCATGGGTTTGGGTGATCAAGAGAAGGGCCAGATTCCTTGCAAGAAATGTTGACTCAGATTATTATTATTATTATTAACCTTTATTTATAAAGAGCTGTACATTTACACAGCGCTGTACATACAATCTTTTTAAATGGATGGTTCCCTGCCCTCAGGGTTACAATCTAAAAAGAGACGCAACACAAAAGGAGAAGGGAGTGGTGGAGGGGAAGGGGATGAGGGCCAGCAGTTCATAATTTTATTAGTTCATGTGGTTGGATGAAACATAGCAAGAGGGTAGGAGAGGGGCCTAAAACGAATAGAGATCAGATCTACAGCACCCTTCAATATTAAAATAAAAATAAACAATATTAAAACTTGATCAACAGCTGCACCCCAAATCCTCCAATCTGTTCATGGAAGGCAAAATTAGAAACCCAATTTTATTGAATATTCTCTAGGGAAGAACTGAAATTCTTCAGCAATTCAGATGGAGCTTGAAAAGAACATTAAAATGTGTCAGCAATTACTTTTTAATAAATTTCACCCTAGCTTTAGGTAAGGATTGTGGATTGCCAGTTATTTGGGGAGACATTAGGAGAAACTGGGCTGGAGGCCCATGGAAACTGTCACGGAGGCACTTGCCTCAGCTAAACCTGTACCCTTGCCATCTGTTTGTAGTGTTTTGATTCCTGAACACATTTTAATTCCAGTTCTATGGTATGGCAGACTTTGTCCCCCCCCCCTTTTTTTTTTGGGTGTATTTTTGTCTCCCTTCTCTCCTGGAATATTTTGTCTTCTACATAGCCTTTTGTTATGTGCCTTAATGTTGATTTTGATTTATGACAACTCTATCTTTGAGTTTTCTTGGCAAGATTTATTTAGGGCAGATTTGCCCTTGCTTTCCTCATGAACTGAGAGAGTGTGGCTTGCTGAAGATCACCCATTGTTTTCCCATGGCCGGGTAGAGATTTAACCTCTGGTCTTCTGGAATCCCAGCCCAATTCTCAAACTCTGACCTCTCATAGGCTCTACCATTTGTATTTTCTGCTATTTGTTTATTTCGTGTAGTAGTTGTATATTGAATGATATAAAAATTCTTGTTACGGTATATAAAATACATTTTAAAGGCATCTTGAAAGACTCTAAAATTAGAAATACAGTGCTTCCTCGGGTTACGAAATTAATTCGTTCCGCGGCCGCTTTCGTAACCCGAAAAGCCTTCGTAAGCCGAAATGCCATAGGCGCTAATGGGGAAAAGCCGCGATTCCGTGCGAAAAAGCCGAAAAAAGCACCAAAATTTTTTTCGTAACCCGAAAAAACATTCGTAACTCGGAACAATTATTTCCTATGGGATTTTTTCGTATCCCGGAAATTTCGTAACCTGGGTATTTCGTATCCCGAGGTACCACTGTAATTAAGATACTTCATCATCCAGTTAGAATTCATAATTTAAAATATGTAATAATCCAAGCAGAAAAACCAGTGTATTTTCTGACTGTGGAACATGAGCATAAGGAGACACATTGTCAGTGGGCACTGAAAGCTGAGAACGCTTTCTGTTTTTTGAACCTGTTTTCTAATTAATGTTTGATAGTTTTTAATATTTTCAATATAAGCCCCTTTTATGTGTGCACTTGAAAGACACACATTCTGCAGTTTCTCCCGACAAAACTGTTCAGAAACAGAAGGAATAAAAGTGTGACGAAAGAAGATGTCTGTTGTCTCTATGAGAACAATCCTGAGAGTCAGGCAACAAACATTCACTTCTGCTAGATTGGGAAAGAAGAAGAGCAGGGTGCTGCCACTGCTGACCGTTTGCCAAATTCTAAACTAGGAACAACAACCCAGCTTAATATCCTGAACCATTAATCATTTTGCTTCCCCTTGCTTTCCTAGTCTGTAGCTCTAGCCATCTTTCTTTCAAAACAAATGTCAAAATGCTAAGGACAGGCCTGCCTTCCTTCTCTTTCCCATCTGATGAAACTTTATCCCACTGAAGAAAATATTTCAGAGATAGCAGAAAACAGCACCTTTCAATTTCAACAGGATTCTTAGTTCAAATAAACAATGGAGGCTTTGTGTGATTACCAAAAAGAGATCTTATTCTAACCCCACTCCCCAAACTTGTGACTCCTTTACCAGAGGATCAAATGAAGCTTCAGTATTTTTTTCAGAGACCCAAGCTCCCAAATGTGGAGTTTTGTTCATATAGCTGGGAGTATAATGATTATTCATTCCATTAATTGCATGTTTAAAATGGTAATTTTTTAATGTGGATTCCATGGAAGGGGGAGGGGGTTCAGAATTTTTATGTAAGTGTGTGTAGAAGCTTGTTTAATTGGTTAGAAAATGAAAAAGATTATTCATGGTTGTAATAAGTGTGCGTAAAGGTGCCACTATTTGAATGTTACTAGTAGGCATTTACTGTGAAGTCCCAGGGAAGATGAGATCTTTATGAATGGTTGCCGTGATACAAAAGAGGCAAGTCTCTGAAGCTGTTTAATTACTGAGCATCTAGTTAATTCTTATAGTTGAGTCCCTCAGGCTAGGTTTTGTACAATACCATCTGGGATGGTAAATTAGTTTCAGCCGCTAACACACAGAGCAAGTGAGCACCACGTGTCATCTTCTGGTGAGAAAAAGCTGTGGGCTTGTTCTCTTTCCCTCAGCTCAGTTGCTAGTACTTAAAAGAAAAAACAAAAACAAAAAGATCATCAGCTCTATGAGCTTTATTCACAAATCACTCTGACTCTGCTTGCTTTGGATGTAGAATTAAGAGAGGATTTGGTCAATGCAAAGATTGTGCAAGGTTAAGCCTCTTTGTTTTACCTTGGATTGCATTTGATACTGCTTCGTATTCCAGCTCTTCTCTTATTTTTTTTTACCTCTGTCTGCTTCCGTATCATTTATTGTTCTTATGGTTAATTTGCATTACATATCACCTTCCTGTATATGCACTTAAGGGTAATTTATAGTTTAAAATATTAAAATAACAGCATAACAGCATCAAAAAAGTTTGAAAAGGTAAAACAGCACAGGTCTCTCAAAACACTGGTGATCTCTTTAGGTAATGGCATGACCTCCCTCTCCTGGCCTTCTCCTCTTATGCCTCTCCTGCAGGGCACACAGCTCTTTAATCTGATCTTTAAGTAGATTGCAGATTATCTCAGATAGTGTTGTCATTCATTCCACAGCCAGTTTTTGCGTGTGCTCATTGGGAAGTAGGTCGAGGCAGTACATACAGCATTCAGTTCTTCTCACCACTTCTCTATTTTACTGGGATATTTTGCTTCCTTATGTTTCTGTTTGGAGTCTCAATATCCTAAAAGCACCAAATCCCATCTGATTGTGGAAGCTAAGAATCGTAGACCCTGGTTAGTACTTGGATGGGAGATCACCAACAAACACCAGGTGTTGAAGGCTTTTAAAGGAAAGCAATGGCAAATCACATCTGAGTATTCAGTGCCTAAGAAAACCTGTATGAAATTCATCAGGTCACTGTAAGTCAACCAGTGACTTGAAGGCACCCCTAGACATACATATACATGTTTCTGTTCCACTTGTTTTATGTCTAGAATAATGAGTGCTATGAAAAATACCTGATCAGCTGCATAGCATCTTTGGTGACCTGAAGCAGGGACGTAGGCAGGATTTTGGGAAGGGGGGGTCCAGACTAAGTGCCACCATTATAATAGGGCTTGGGTGAGGCGTCACGGTGTCATACACCATTCATTGTATCTAATGGAAGGGACTGGACCCCCCCCCCCCCCCGGCTACATCCCTGCCTGAAGGGTATGACAGGAGGGGTACTACAGGGTTCTGTCCTGAGCCTAGTGTTAGTCAACAGCTTTATAAATAATTGTGTGAAGGAACAGAGGAGACGTTTTTTAAAATAATAATAATAATTACAAATGACACTATACTGGGAAGGGCAGCTAACATATCAGCAGAATTGAAGGTGCCAAATTAACAGGTTACAGAACTCTAAACTAACTAATGAATTTCAAAAGGGATAAATGTAAAGTTCAACATCTCAACAGGAAAAATCAGATGTTCCTATTTATTATGGGGTATACCTGGCTTGGAAGGCATACATGTGAAAAGAATTTAGGGGGCCTTGGCAGACCACAGGTTAAACATGAGTTGCCAGTGTGATGTGACAAGAAAAAGTGCTAATGCAATTCTAGGATGCATCAATAAGGTATAGTGTCCAGATTATGGGAAGTAATAATACTACACGGTACTGTTTTCATCTACTAAAGAAGTAAGTTAACACATTTTTACAGGCTTTGATTAAGGCAAGAAAATTGATCTGCATAAGAGAAAGGAAATAATGATATACAATTATTTGTTTAAGGCATTTATTTATTGCTTTTTTATCTGCCAGGGTCCTCAAGATGATGCACAATGGGTAAAATTAGCACAATGTTGTTAATAATTTAAGGTTCCTTATCCAAAGAATTTCTTGTTTTAAAGGTGCAGAAATCATCCCTCTCTCATTGTCTTTATGTGGCCTGCACAACCTTTACCCACCTTGAGAAATTACTATTCCTTACTTTTATTTGTTACACAGGCTAATTCAGCTTCCATTCTTCATCAGAGTGTTTATATTTAGATGGTGCAAAGCTAAAATACAGCAGGATTTGATGCTGTCTTGAACAACATGGGCTGAGTCAGAGAGCTATTATAATTATCTGTTTTGTTCAGAGGACACTTTCCGAATGTTGACGCTTGGAGGTTGGGGGCAGCTGGAGTGAGAGTGAATGAGAAGCTTCAGGGATTGTGAAAAGTGGCAAAAGCTGATGAAAATGACATGATCTTCCACTTTCACTGTACTAATGGCTAAAACAGCTGAAAGAGAAGTAGTCCTGGTGTTTGGAAATAAAAGGAGATAGCTGTTGAAGAGGATGGGAGGTAATGATGAGAAACAGCCATCTCATAAAACATAAGGCCAAGCCAGGTGCCTTTCTGTTTTATATCAGATGTGAGAAGATAACATGCAAGCAACAGATCAAATGAAAAACTGGTCTGCATGCAGCATATCTCTGAGCACATATATGTGTTGAGACTGTTTTGTTGCACAGCATAGCAAGTTTTCAAGAACCCAAACTGATTAAACACATTTTGGGATATTGATACATTCACCACTGATGAAAGCGGAAGTGAGTTTGATTGACAACAAGGAGGCTCCATCTTCAAGTGCTACTTTTGTGAATGGGAACTTCAAGTGGGATAATTTGCACTGGAGAGCTTCAGTCGGTGCAAAGGTAGTATGAACTTCTTTCTAGAGAGATTCGGTAATGACATACCGAATCTGAACTGGAACTAACCAGGACAAATGGGCTAATATGAATGGGGCCTTGAAATGGAAATACTGGAGGAAAATGAACATATTGATCCACCCACCTACTACTTGCTAATACCAAGCTGTGCCAGAATGAGCTTCACAGAAGAAGCATCACAAAACGGCGCTGCCTGTTTGCATTGTGGTCTTTTATGGGCTTTAATTCGAATTTAATTTCAATACATATGTTTCTGAAGTTTTTATCCCGAGTATATGCAGTAAAAGAAGTTCCTTTAGGTTGGCTGTAGTTATGGTAAGTTCTTAAAATAATGTAAAACTGACTTTCACTGCACTAAACTGTGAACCAAGGAGTGTGGGCTGTGATAGTTACATTTTTTGGAGAGTGTGTGTCACTTGCACCCCTCCCATTTTGTAATTTGCCTTCAACTCTCTCCTAGAACTCTTCCTGGGAATATTTGTTCATAGGGGCTTTTGCCATTGCCTTCCTCTGAAGCTGAGAAAGCGTGACTTGCCCAATGTTACGCCGTGGGGTTTTCATAGAATTTGTACTTTGGTGAGGCACCAGAGTTCACTGACAGGCCAGGCTGAATACCTCACCAGATTTTTCTTTCCTTGTCAGGTCACCATCATCTCCTCCCATCTTCCTTCAAAAGATAGTGAGACTAAATATTTCTTCCTTTCCCTGATACCATTAGTTAGTTAGGATGTAGCCCCCCATGCGCATGTAGATTCAGGCCATTAGAAAACCTTTTCATTAATTGCAAACTGTCTTTTTGTCTACTTTTTGAATGAGTTTCAGTTCACAGAGAAGCAGTATCACTGGAGCATGCCCTTCTATTACTCTTCAAATAAAAGTTAATCTCCAGCAGGTTTAGCTATGATACTTTTGATGTTTTGTTTCCTAAAAAGGGGGCTAAAGCCTTAGGAAACTAGAATTGCCCAATGCTCTGGACACGTTCCAGCATGTCAATATCCTTCTTGAACTATGGATATCCAGAATTGGACATAGTATTCCAGGTGATGTCTGACCAAAGCAGAATCGAGTGGCACTAATGCTTCTCTCAGTCAGGACACTGTATCCCTGTTGATGCAGCCCAGAATTTCATTCGCTTTTTTTGACTGGTCCATAACACTGTTGACTCATGTTATCTTGTGATCCTCAGGTAGAAGAGCTTGCATTTTGGCAGAAGAGAGCAACTCCAGCTGTAGCATAGCCAATGGTGAGGGATGATGGTAGTTCAACCACATTTAGAGGGCCTAAGTTGCCAATCCCTCATTTAGACTGTCAGAAGCGTAAAAACATTAAAGATGTAGTAGAATCCATTGGATTGAGCAAGCGTGACATGATATTAATAGCCTTCTAGCACAGACTTGAGTAGGTGCAAATTCTTTCCCAAATATTTCACTTTCCTGCAGTTATTGTGGATGTCAACTTTAAAAAAGCGTGCACTTAGTGACAGTTACCATGAACTGTCATATGTGTACTTTACCACATCCAGCTCTGCCAGATAGGGAATATGAAAGTAGGACAGATTGATCTGCATCTAAGAGAATGGAACAATCAAGAACAAATGCATTGGGAAATGCAAAATCGGTGGTGAGTGGGCATAATTTTTTTGTCTTGTCTTGAAGGTCAGATTTTCATGGGATAAGCCAGGAGGCAAAAACACAGTGAATATGCCTTAAATCAGTGATTCCAAAACATCTGGGTCCTCCAGATGTTTTGGACTTCAGCTCCCAGAATTCCTGACTGTTGGACAAGCTGGCTGAGGCTTTTGGGAGTTGAAGTTCATAAACCTGGAAGGCCAAAGTTTGGGAATCACTGCCTTAAACATTTTGCCCCTTCCTTCCTTCCTTCCTAAACTGGGACTCAAGGCAGCTCACAAATTAAAGCAAACACAATATAGTTTAAACATTCAGAAGGTTAACATTGAAAATGCAATTAAACTGTCAATAACATTAAAAATAATTTAAAACATAAAGATAATAAAAAGTCATGAAAAACAGAACAATTAAAAGCAGTATAGTGCCTAAATAAAAAGTCTAATGATTGAATCAGAGGAGGCGAGGCTCTGAACTGCAGATTTACCACTTTCCTCTGAAGCAGGGTGGGAAACAATCCTTGGTATGTGGGCCACCCCACCCCCTGCAAGCCTCACCCCTGATTTTTTAAAAATATATAGTTTATTCAGAGTATCTGCTGCACCCTCTTGGGTCATGAGGAGCAGTTTCATTATGGCTGCATCTGCACTGCAAATAAATAAATAAATAAATAAATAAATAAATAAATAAAAATCCAGTTTGTCACCACTTTAACTGCTATAGAATTCTGGAAATTGTAGTTTTGTGAAACATTTAGCCTTCTCTGCCAGAAAGCTCTGGTGCCACAACAAATTACAACCCCCTGAATTCTATAGTACTGAGCCATGGCAGTTAAACTGGGGACAAACTGGATTATTTCTGCAGTGTGGCTGCAGCCTGGGTTTATATTTTAAGAAGACTTCTAGTTTATTTCCTTCTTTAAGAAAGGCTTCTTTTAGGTGTAAATACGCCCTGGGGCGGAGGTCAAAAATGTGTCCTCTCCCCAGAAAGTACAGAGGACATTTTGAGTAAAACCAAGTCACTTTTCTCCCCAGAGAGTTCTTGCAGAAATGACATTGTTGGGGTGATATACAGTCTGTGAGCTGCACTTTTCTTTCCCTATTTAAAGAATGGGTAAATTAAGAATGGGCACATACATGGTGATCCAGGAACAGGGATTGTAAAGTTGTTTTTAAAAAGTCACACATGAGTCATTATGCATAATGGCTGTGACTCACTCCTTTAAGAATGAAATATCATATCGATGATATGTAAGTTACTTTTTGGTACTTCATTTTAAAGGTATTTTTAAAGTAGCAAAGTTAAAAGCAGCAAAAATGGCCAAAATGCCCTTTTTAGGAGTAACATGTAAAAGGTATTAATCTCTCTCTCTCTCACACACACACACACACACACAATTTCCTAGTAGTGGGAGGACTCCAACTAAATTATAGAAATATATTTCAAGCCATAAATTCCTGAGCTATTCCATTTCCCTGGCAGAGTAATGGAATTGTTGATCAGACTCAAGAAGAACTAGATTTACTCCTGTGCCTGCAGAGTCTCTCTGCTAGTTCCTGGTGTTTCTGGGAGAGGCGGGTGATGGTGAAAGCATGCAGCTAAAGTTGTCTAGCCTAGGACTCCATTTTGGATTCCGTCTCAGAAATACCTCCCCCCCCCCAGCTACCTGCAATTAAAAAAGAGGTAATATGGTTGGGTTTGCCAGCAGTTGGAATACCAAGCCCAGCAACAGGTGCTTATAGACCAAGATGTTCCCTCATGGTGGTCTTGTAGTGAGACTACTTGAGGCAGCTTCTGTGTAGTGCTACCAGTATTCCATGTAGCAGCTATGACTAAGATGATGGCAGCAGCTTGTTGTGTGCCTTCAAATCATTTCTGACTTATGGTGACCCTAAGCTGACCCTTTCATGGTGGTTTCTTGGCAAGATTTATTCAGAGGAGGTTTTTCATTGCCTTCCCCTACAGCTGAGAGCATGTGACTTACCCGAGGACACCTAGTGGGTTTCATGGCCGAGCTGGGAATCGAATCCTGGTCTCCAGAGTTGTAGTCCAACACTCAAACCACTATGCCACAGTGGCTTTGCTTTGCTTCAAATGGTTGGGCTGGGCTGCATGCCTATGTAAGTGCAACTATGTGTGTCCTTGGCATAGTCATGAGAGGCAATATAAGTGCTGTCGTAGATTTAAAGTAATTCAAATTAACTGTTTTTCAGGCAGATTGAATAGTCTTCTTTTCCTTACTCTTAAAGAAAGAGTAAGCACTCTCTTTCAGTTTCTATCTCTCTTTCTCTCTGTGTGTGCCTTCATGTTGCCTGTCATCTTATGGTAACCCTATAAACCTCATAGGATTTTTTCAGACAATGGCGGGGTACAAACCGCCGCTTTGCGGCGCTCCCCCGCCGCCGCCATTTGCTCCGTGCGGGAGCCGCAGCAGCCAAACCGCACGACTCCTGCGCAGAGCAAAAAAGAAGCTCCATTTCGGAGCTTCTTCTTGCGGCGCCTCTATGACGTCGCGAGGCGCCTGGCGCGGACTCGCGACGTCATAGGTGCCGCGACACGTCTGGACGCTGTGCATCCAGTACGTAAAGATGGTCGGCCCTGTCGAGGTGCCCGCCATCTGGTACGTATAGGATAAGTACAGGGTTAGGGGGGTGCGGAAGCACCGCCCCTTCCTAACCCTAGTACGTATCCTATACGTACTAAATGGCGGTGTGTATCCCGCCAATGTTTTTTTTTTTGGCAGTTCCTTATTCAGAAATGTATAATCTACAACACCTATTCATTGGTGGTCTCCCATCCAAGTACTAACCAAGGATGACCCTGCTTAGATTCCAAGATCAGGCAGAATCTGGTACCTTTAGGTAAGCTGACAGCTTCTTTAATTAAATCCCTTATTTCACTCTATGAATTAATTCAAGTATTTTAAAAGAAAACCTTGCAAATCTTCTTTGCTGACATCTTTAGACAGAAGTAAGCAAGGGATTAGGGATAAAGGAAAATAAATTTGGAATATGGCCTGTAAATTATTCTTGGGACTTTGAAGTGGGAGGAGAGATTGCCTCTACATTTAGCTTTGTGTCAGCAAAATATTTTGTGTTGATGAATTTTGATATTAAAGGGGAAAAATCTACTCAAGCCATTATAGACTTAATGAGAAAGTCAAGTGTATTTATTCCTGATGCTCTCTGTTTATAGAATATTTTTTTAAATCCCACAGGGACTCTTACACTAAAGTTTTTCTCACCATTTGCCATATTTATGTTGTGCTGAATTCATATTATTTCAAACCCAACCTATACATTCAGCAAAAGTATGTGGAACAGGGCTCTTATGATGTTATAAGTAGAGAATGCTGGTGCAAATTCTTCTCCGTTTTAAAATGAGCACACCACTTTGCCCATAGTAGGCCAGATAGCAAGGAGGATTCCAGCCTAGTTTCTCTCTGATGTGTATGATACCACTTACTTATAAGAGTAGAATTCAAAAATATAGTCATGTTAGTCTCTAGAATCAGTATGGAGAGAGATCTTGTAGCACCTTTGAGACTAACTGAAAGAAAAGTTGGCAGCATGAGCTACACCAAATACATCTAAGGAAGAAGACTTAAGTCTATGCAAGCTCATGTTGCCAACCTCTTTCTTTCAGTTAGTCTCAAATGTGCTGCAACATCTCTCTACATACTTAGTAATTGCAAGGCAGTAAAAAGATTATGTTTTTGTGTGATATTTATACACTTAAAGCCCAGCTCAATCCACAGAGGTTCAGTGAGAAATAAAAAGCTTGACTGTCCTTCATCAGAAGCTGAGGAGGTTCTCCAAAGTGGAGTTTGTTTTGATATTTGGGAGATGAGAGGGATTTGAGTTTGAGTGAGGATGCTTCATGGACTTTACAACACCTAGACAAGACCTGGAGTCCCCTGAAATAGAGAGCAGGAAAGAGTATTTAGGAGTACTCAAGACATGAAAGCGGGATTCTGGTCTTGTTTGATCTGGCAGAACTCCTATTTTGGCTTTCAGTTTCTGTCTGAAATGCAAAGAGGTGTGTGTGTGTGTGTGTGTGTGTGTGTGTGTGTGTGTGTGTCACAATGCTCTTTCAGCAGCTCCTCCATCCTCACACCTTTCCACATGGCTGGGTCTATGTATGCCATTGTAACTGCGTTTGTTCATGTTGGTGCCTAATTAAAATATAGCTGGATTGATAAATATATTAGGGGATGTTTGGATGCTTACAAACCCCAGTGTATTCCAATGGCCCGCTGTACCTTATGCATAGGTTTGGAAGGCATTTATGCAATTATGAAAGATTAGTGCCTGAATGTACTTGATTCCTCTTCTCTGTTTACCTGCCTCTCACCTCAGGTTTGATTTGTAGCATGTCTATTAGTTTGAAGGTTTGAAGGCAAGAATTCTGTACCCTTTAATGACTCTATAAAGCATTTGGAGAACTAAAGATGCTATATAAATAACAAGTTTATCATTCACAGCTTTTAAACTGCCTTAAACATTTGGTAGTGCCTTTGCTAATACCTGTTGCACAACATTATCTCCCTCTTGGCTCTGCCTTGTCTTCCAATCGTGTTTGGTCTCTACCTTGTTATTGATGGGAAAAACGCATCAATAAGTTTCCTATCACTGGTATACTGCTAGTCCACAGATGTGGTAAATTATCCTGTAGCAGTTCCCAGATTGCACAGTCACATGGTGCCCTTGTTTCCTTCTCTCTCCGCTTTTTTTCCCCCTTCACTATTCCAGATCAGCCATTTTTGTTGTATTTTTATTATTTATTTATTTATTTTTGTTAAACTGCATTAGCACAATTCTGGAATTGCATTAAACACACACGTGTGTGTGTGTGTGTGTGTGTGTGTGTGTGTGTGTGTAAGACACACTGGGTAGGGTATAGGATAGGGAGGTGGGATTAAGGATGAGACCAGAAAAGAGCATGTGGGTCATGCTCATGAAGGAACATGCAGTAGGGAGTGCTTCCAATCTTGTATGTATGCACTTCCTTTCATTAATGTGATCATGGTGAGAATGAGAGTCATGTAGTTAAGGCCTAAGATTATGCTTGAGCAAATCTGATTCATACATGATGCTTCATTTTCTTAAAGTTAGATTGCATTGATTTTACATCAAAGAAAGACAAGAATGCAACACAATAGTAATGAACATCCTTTTCCCTTCCCTACCCCTAACTGAAACATTTAAACCCCAGGCTACTGACCGAGGCAGGAAAATTGAGGTACAGCAGAAGAATGTGTGGAATCCAGCATATCATTGGAGAGGCCAGGGTTGAACTGGGTTCCTTCAGAGAAAGCTAGTACGGTAGGTCTGTAGAACAGCTACAACATAGGATTGGCTTGAAAGGATTTTAGATTGAGTTCCTACCATTTCGACATACAGATAGAGTCAATTAGACCAGGGTAGACAACTTAGTGCCCTCTAGACGGATGAACTTGGTTACAACTCATCAGCTTCACCTAGAATGGCCAATAATCAAGAATAATGGGAGCTACAGTCCAAAATGTCTGGAAGTTGCTTACCTTCTGATACAGACATTAGTAAAATAAGTGGGTTTACCCTGATGTGAGAAAATGCAGTATGTAATTTTATAGCAGGACATGAAAGAGGCAAAACTATTTCATTTTACACATTAGTGGTATAAATTTGCATGTAATCAGATGGGGTTGCTTGATCTGATGTGTGTGTATGTGTTTTTAGGTCAGAGCTTAGAAATGTTATTTTTGGACTGTAACTTCCATTCTGGTTGGGGGAGTTCTGAGAGTTACATTCTCCCAAAGTTGTGAGTAAGGTACCACTCTTTATCTCTCTAATTTTGTTTGCAGTAACCTGTTGTTTGTCTTCTTCATGAAATGTTATCTGGCATGAAATAGCTGGTCCATATCATGAAATTCTAAGCAAATTGCTCAATACCTATCTGGGAACTGTTCCAAGTGAGTAATGAGCCTGTTATACATGAATTAATTGCTTCATGCAGTTGATAATGCAGACAAGGTAGTTGAGATATGGGGTCATAGTTCGCAATAGCCCCTTTACCTTAGGCATGTTTCCCTGCTGTTAGAATGTGAGTGGGGAAGGGGGTTACTCTTATGTGAGAACAGGAATAGCATGGTGAAAGGGCCTAAATATCCTGAAGGCTCCAGTCCATCTGATCTTGGAAGCTAAGCAGGGTCAGCTTTTGTTGCTACTTGGATGAGAGACCACCAAGGAATACAAAGTGCTGTAGGCTATATTTTAGAAGAAGGAACTGGCCAAAAACCCCTCTCTTGCTTAAGAAAACCTCATGCATACTGTAACAAGAGTAAGAAGAGCCAGTGTGGTGTAGTGTTTTGAGTGTTGAACTACGACTCATGAGACCAAGGTCTGAATTCTTGCTCGGTGATGGAAACCCACTGGGTTACCTTGGGCAAGTCACACTTTCTAAGACTTAGAAGAAGGCAAAGGCAAACCCTCTTTGAACAAATCTTGGCAAGAAAACCCTGTGATAGGTTTGCCTTAGGGGTGCCATAAGTCAAAAATGACTTGAAAGCACTCAATAACATCAACAATATGGCAGAAAGTTTCCTGTCATATTTGAAGGAGGGAAAAAAAAACATGCCAGGTTGTCATGTCAGAGAGAAGCACTGGTCTAGGTGGCTCAAGTACAAACTTTCATTACCAATTAGTCTCAAAGGTTCTGTACATTGATTCCCCAGACTAACATGGCTATGTCTCTGAATTCTTCCATTCCCAGCCACTGCAGTGCAAGTGCTGAGGGACAGTTGCGCTATTGTAACTTACAGAGCTATTATAAGGGTTACTGAGATAATTTGTGTGAACATTTAGTTTGTGATGCGTTATTTCTAAATATTTATAAATGCCCAAGTTTGCTCATGGGAGGTGTATGAAGGTGTTTCTGCGACATACAAGAAGGTACCACAATATAAGGACTATGATGAATACATAGTCCACGACACAATGGATATTATAAATGTATGAAAAGGGGCATTAATGCATCATTTCCATGTTATAACCTGGGATGAAAGCCTGTCCCGTAATACCACTAGTCTATTAGAAACCGAGTGAAACTAAATAAATGATGGAAGATGAGGCAAAGTGGGTCTTTGCATCCTCATTCACCTAACTGAACAAGTCTTTTGAGTTGGAAGCTATTCAAACAGCAGCTTATTCATGTCTGAGTGAAGAAAGCAAACTTTGTTTATTTTCTACCTTGAATCCTTAACTTTATCTGTGGAAGAGCAAAAGAAACAATGGTAGACATGGGATATCAGTAGATTTTTTTTTAAAAAAAATTGACCTGCAGTTGATTGAGATTTTAAAAATTACATGTATTAAATTTCCTAACTTGGCTTGATGTCTCTGTGTGCATGTGCATAGCATAGCAGCAGATCTCTTTACTTGAGACACTAATCTGGTCTGTCCGGCCTCAGTTGTCCTTTGGAGCACTGTAGCAGAAGCCTCCTATGTTTTGCCTATGGTTGGAGCCATTACCTTTCACTGTAGCTAGGTTGTTGCAACCACAGAAGCCATGCTGTTTCATCCCAATCCTTCCTGTCCCATCTGGTAGCTGGTTACAGAATCCTCCATATCCCTGGTCTAAGAACATCAGAAGAGGTTTTCGATTTCCCTCAACCTGTGGTCCTCACTCTGCCCATGCTCCCTAATGGCCCCAACCTAGCTATGTAATGTTAATAAGATGCAAAGCTACAGCCCCTCCAGGGAGCGCCAGCATGATGTGTGAATAATTCATATTCCCCTTTGTTACCGTTAATTTTTCACCTGTTATCTTCCGGTCCATTCCCCTTTCTTCTTTGTGTTTAATGTTTTTACTCCTTTGCACATCTGCAAAGATTTCAATTTAGGCCTCTGCTGAAACTGTTTTCTGTATAAGTGAAAAAAGCAATGATGACACCAGATATTTATGAAGAGGATTCATAAACAATATGTTGAAATGTTAGAAATAAACCTAACAGTGTTCTCTCTTTGTAGCAGCTCCATGTCCATTCATTTGTTCATATTAAGCCTGACTTTGAAAAAAGCAATGAAGAGATGATGATTAATAGATCAGCTGGAAAGGGGGTTGCTGACATTTTTATTATGGTGTCAGTACTGAGACAGGAGGCTGGATTTATTTTTTCGCTTTCCGGACTGGGCTGCTATTGTGCTGGAGTTTAATTTATATTAAACATTTCTAAAGACTACAGAAACCAAACATAGACTTATAGGAGGAGCTTTTGTGGCTTAAGTATGACTATAGTACCAGGATTATCAAGAGTTTCCACAGATGTGTAGAGTCTCCTAAAGTGTACTTTAAGTAAGTGGAACTCCAAAATTGGTTGCTTTCAGGGAGCTAACATCAGTTGCTGTTTAACACTCTGAACTTCTACCTCCTAGAGATAGAAAATCTTTGTTTCTTTTTTCTCTTCCTGTCCCAGACAGATCCTCTGGGGAAAATCATTGGCCAGTTTCTCACAATGGCCAAATATGCTTTGAAAACAGCAGAAAAGGGACTGTCCATAAAGAGTGCTATACCTTAAAAAAATAAACTCTTGTGTCCCTACTTGCTCTCCCCCCCACCAAAAAAGCATAGGTTCTGTCTCGGCTGTTTTTGTAAACACACTCACACACCACATTCTCATTTAAAATATGATACGTAATTAACTATTTTTATGCATGTGTGTTGGAATATGCATGCATATGTAAGTGTGTGAGTGCAAGCTTGTGTGTGTGTGTCTCACTCACTACAAAAGCACAACTTCTGGAACTATCTAAGCTATTTGTGTTTGTTTTTTCCTTTTCCAAACCTTGCACATAATTGGATCAATTTTCCTTATCATCACATCTTTTGGCTGGCTCAGGAGCAGATGAGACTTTTACTTGTTACTTTTTTGCAATACAGGGTTTGGGTACTTTCTGTTTTATTTCTGAAAGGCTAGGGCAGTGATGACAAACGTTTTAGAGACTGAGTGCCCAAACCGCAACCCAAAACCCACTTATTTATCGCAAAGTGCCACATCCCTCTGGCTTTCTAGTAACCAACTCTGGCAAACTCTGTGCTGAGGTGATGGCATGTGTGCGCACAGAGAAGGCTCTGACTGCCAGCTCTGGCACTAGTGCCATAGGTTCGCCACCACTGGGCTAGGGCTAAAATAGAGTGGGAAGAGGAGATACTGCAATATCCAGCTTCACTCCATGATCCTAACAATGGAACAATAGCCCCTTTTTACATTTAAAAAATAATTGGAGTGGGTGTTAGCAAAACACAAGGGAGTGTGTGGCCCCCCAAGGTCTGGAAAGAGGTTTGATGGGTGTGGGCACTAAAGACCAAAAGTTGCTTATTCTTGAACTAGCCATCTACTTCCAATTTTTACTCTCAGGGTTGATAATGAGGGAACAGGTCTAATTTCCCTAAGAAGGTAGTTCCACACATGAGGTGCTGTTACAACAAAGGCCCTATCTTTGGTCCCTAACAAGCATTCTTCTGCAGAAAGCAGATCACTTAACAGGTGCTTCTGGTGAAGCAAGTAAGCCCCAGGTAGGTTCACACGGGGAGTGAGTTGGTATTTCATATACCTTGGCCTCAAGCCATCTTGACCTGGGTATGCTTGGCCCACTTTCTTGAGCTATGTACTCTGTAGGCACTTAAAATTAGATCCTCATCATGGATTTGGGTGTAGTGATACGATTACTACTAATATTAGTAGTAGTTATTTATTTATTTATTTATTTATTTATATTCCCCTTTCCCCCCAGAATTGGGATGCAAAGTGGTTTACAATTTAAAATAATACAATTAAAAACATGTAAGAGTGAGCATTAAAATAGAATGAAACTGTTACAGTATTAAAACACACCAGTCATTAAAATAAAAAGGCAGTTTAAAACGATACGAGTACTTGAAAACAGTACAACATCCCCACCCTATTGTTTAATGACTTTCTGTTCTAAAAGTCTGTCTGAATAAAAATATTTTAGCCTGCCAATAGAAGGATAGCATGGAGGGGGCTATTCTGACCTCCCTGGGAAGGGAGTTCCAGAGTCTACCACGAAGGCCCTCTCTTGTGTCCCCACCAACCATGTTTGTGATGGAGTGGAACTAAGAGGATCTCAGAGCCCCAGCAAGTTCATACAAGGAGATATGGCCTGCTAAATAGCCTGGATGTCAGCCATATAGGGCTTTATAGGTCAGCATCAGCAATTGTGCCCAGAAACAAACTGACAGCCAATTGAGCTATTTCAACAGGGGCACTACGTAGTCTCAGTAACCTGCTCTAGTTAACAGTCTGGCTGCAGAAATTTGGACCGGCTGAAGTCTCAGATCACTCTTCAAAGGCAGATCCTACAGCCCAAGGGGGATGTAACAATGCAAATACCACCATGGCCAGATCTGGCATCTCAAGTGCAATTGTTATGCAAGCTTTAGAAGTGCAAATGCACTCCTGAACCTCCAGGTTCAAAGCTGAGTCCAGGAGTACATCCAAACTGCGAACCTGAGTCTTCAGGGGAAGTATAAAACCATCTAATAGAGGCTGGATCCCTATTCTCTGACAGACCAGGAACACCTCTATCTTGTCTGGATTAAGTTTCAATTGGTTTGCCCTCATCCAGTCCATTACTGATGGCATACACTGCTTTTGGACCAGGACAGCCTCCTTGGATTGGAGAGGAAAGGAGTAATAGAATTGGGTGTCATCTGCATATTGATGGCACCACACTCCAAAACTCCAGATGACCTCTCCCAATGGTTTCATGTATATGTTGAATACCACAGAACAAACAGCACCCTGAGGCCAGGGAGTAGAGCAGGAGTACCACCTTTTGGGTTTGCCCCTCCAGGAAGGAATGAAGCCAGTGTAAAACAGTACCTCCAAGTCCCATCCCATAAAGGCAACCCAGAAAGGTACCATGGCCAGTGGTATTGAAACCAGCTGAAAGGTCCAGAAGAACCAACAGGGACACACTTCCCTGCATAGGTTATCCCTCAAGGCAACTGAGGCTCACTCTGTTCCATAGCCAGGCCTGAAATCAGATTGAAATGGATCTAGATAATCTGTTTCATTCAGAAACCCCGAGGGTTGGGAAGCCACCACACATTCCAGTACATTGGCCAAAAATAGTAAGTTGGACCACTGGCTGATTATTATCCATTATAGAGGGATTCAGGGATGGCTTTTTCACCAAAGGCCTCACAACTGTCTTCTTTAGGCCAGTTAGAATACTGCATTTTTGTAGCGGGGCATTGACTACTTCTTTCACCCACTCGGTCAGTCCCCCTTTGGCCTGTTTCATAAGCCATGATGGACAGAGGGTCTAACGCACATGTGTAGGTGTATAGTGGGCCCTTGGTATCTGTTGGGACCCCCCCATGAATACCAATATCTGAAGATCTTCAAGTACCATTAAATACAATGAATAAGAAAATGGGTTTCTTTATATCAAATGGCAAAGTCAAGCTTTGATTTTTGGAATGTATAGTTTTTTTTAAAGTATTTTCCAAACTATGGCTGCTTGAATCTGTGGATCAAGATATGAAGGTCTGACTGTATGCTGGTCTTGTGATTTTGATGATACATCTGGCAGCCAAAGATTTCTAACAAAATGGAATAGTGTTGCCTTAGGTAAACCTGCATTTGCACTGGGTTTATGGCCCATGTACATGATCCTGCCTTGGTTCTACCCAGTAACATGATTTTTTTTTCTCATTTCAAGAACTGGCCATTTTGTTTGTGGCTTATACCCCATTCTGCTATTACAAAACATTTCTCTTTCCGTGTTCTACGCTCTAGTTTCCTCTTGATGCTGTCACATAATCTAATCTTCAGCCCAACCAGTCCCTCTGAGCCTTTAAGAGGTTTTTGCTCTGATGTTTTCAGCATATTTGCAGACACCTGGGACTAGATACATGATTCAAAATAAAATCATAAACACTTCATAGTTGAAAAATTAGTCCTCTTCCTGCCTCTCCTTTTAAATGGTACCCCTGGCTTTACAAAAATCCTTTGGATACAGCAAGGTCTTCTCCTGGGACATGGATTGTAACAGGAGGATTGTATAGCAATATGCTAGAGGGAAGGGGAGGGAAATAGTAGAAAAAAAAGTAAAAACAAATTTTAAAAAATTAGTCATAGGGTGGCTATAACCATCTTTCCACCTCGTGGGAAGGGGTGTGTGTGTGTTTTTAGCCTTCTTATTTTGCAGCAGACACTGCGCTCCTTCCCTGTTCCTGATGGTTCAATAAATTACTGATGATGAATGAGAATTTGAATTCTTTATCCCACATGGCTGTGCATAACAATTTGACACTTAATGCATCTTGCAGTTAGCATTGGTAATACATGGAGGTGATGGTACAATTCTGCATGAGACTAAGTTCCCCTTCCTCCTGTGAGACATCTCCTCCTCCGTCCTCTGGTTGGTTCCCCCTTTCACAGTGGAATTACAAATTAAAAGAGCTGCCACATTTCTGGTGCACTAATCTGAAATGAATGATTAAATACTGTAGGTGTTCCTGTCATAATACATAACCATTGTCATGACAATTCTTTCTAATATTTTGGAAAATAATAGTGCTGAAGCAGGAGGTGATTTTGGATCTGTGAATGTGAAGTTACCTTGATTTTTGATTCGGTTGCGCTAAACAAAAGATCTTGCTTCTCTACATGTAATTATGAGGGAGCAAAATGTTGTGTGCCTGGGAGTAAATGTGGTCAGGGCTGGCACTACTCTTGGGCAGAGAATGCTGTTTGTCCCAAGTGGAGAGTACTGGCAGGTAGCATCAACGTCTTGGATGAAATAGAGACAACTGTGTCTTGTACCTGCTAAACTGGTCTGCTGCTTTCAGGTGTAGTGAAGGTGTCTCATGGATCATTTGCTACTCCTCTTGGCTTATGAGTATGGAATGGGAGGGTATGCTGTCTTCTTCTTTGCCTCAGGCAGCAAAATGTCATCGGTCAATCCATCTTGTAGAACTGGACAATAAAGTGGCTTGTTTAATAGAGAGCTTAAGAGTGGGCATTTCAAAGCATCTATTTTTCTTCCTCTGCCTTCTCTTCTGATGGCAAGAAGTGTTCACTGTATTTGAGAAGGTGGTATTTCTGATATTTTAATAATTATGAAAAAGTGTATTTTCTTTCATTTATTATACATCAAGGTGTTTATTGTGTGTTATGTGCTTTCAAGTAACTTCAGAGTTATGGTGACCCTAAGGTGGACCTCTCTCTGAATGTTCTTGGCAAGATTTGTTCAGAAGGGTTTGCCTCTGCCTTCCTCTGAGGCTTAAAGCCACCAGTGGGTCTCTGTGGCTGAGTGGGGACTCCAGCCCTGGTCATCTGGAGCCCTGTCCAACACTCAAACCACACCATGGCAGCTCCTGGTTGTTTTTATTGGCTGGTTGTTATTTTTGTTACTACTACAGAAACACCCCACCACCACCATCACCACCTCTACCTACTACTACTGTACTACTACTTCTTTTCTGAATGCTTCCCTGTGTATTTAATACATATATTGCTTCCCATTCATCATTGTCTTGAAATGTTTGCTTGATCACTGATTTTCTCCTTTTGTTGCCACTGGTAATTATTTCTGAAATTTCTATGTAACACAGGACTTTCAGTTTCTCTAGTTGTGTATCTTCTGTGATTTCTAGTGTAAGCTGAATTTGTAATTTCTTAAACAAAATGCCAATATGAGTTTGAATCAAGTTGTACTTCTGAATACCCAATTTTTTTTTAGCATATTTTCATGTTACTTGAACAAAGACAAACACTCTGTCTCTCTCTCTCTCTCAAGTTCCTATTTTCTCAGTGCAGTTTCTTCTCAGTGTATCACATGTATGCACAAAAATAAAAATAGCAACTCTGGAGGTGAATTTGGAGGATTGGAGTGGTTAAATGACATAATGCATGCATTAAAAATGTGGGAGCCATCAACACTCTATTTGAGTTATTAACAGCATGAGGCATTCAAATGGTAATCCTGTACAATTAATTCAACAGAGGTGTGGAAGAATATAATAATATCATTGTCAGACCTTTTGAAACCATATAAATATAACAAGTAGCTCTCATGCATACAATCTGAGAATCCAAATGGCTAAATTCTAATCTTGGAGGTCTTTTAGGACATCTTATTATTTGAAATGAGAAACTGTGGCTTTCTTTGTTTCTTTGAGACAGTCTTGGGTCCCTGTACTGGGAAGAAGGAGGGATATAAATAAATATAATAATAATAATAATAATAATAATTCTAACATACATATTCAAATACATACATATTTGAAAAAGTTACTTTTGTACACTTGAATGAAAAAGATGTGGGAAACAACGAGATGTTTAAAAGAAGGGAGTTCAGTAATTGGGGTGCCACCACACAGAAGGCTCTGTCACATAGAGTAACCCTAGTTAAGACTATCTTCATCCTAAATCTGGAAATGATAGCATGGCAAAAAAACACTTTTAACTGGCACTTGAAATTTCATGTGGTCGCCATAGGTTGACGGGCAACATGAAAGTACATATACATAAATAAGCAGGACAGATCCTTAAGACCAGCAGTAGCTTTGAGGCAGTCTTTCTATTACTCTCTCCACACTTCTGTGTTAGGTATTATTTCTTTTCAAGAAAATGGTATTACATTTATTTTGTTACTAACAACTTTTTACAGACCACCATTATTAGCAATATTCTTAAATAATAATATATCTGATGCCCGCTGTCCAACACACCATTTTCCAATGCTGAGAGAAAAAAAAGAAATACAAGTTGTGTTGAAATAAGCAAAGACACAACAGAGTAATCAGTAGCTTTGGGATAAGATAGTAGGAAATTTGGGGTGATTCTCTGTGTAAAAGTGCTGACACAAAGACACGCCAATTTCTTGATGTTCAGGGTTGCAGTCGCTGGCAGTCACTGTCTTTGGCATGAGTTTAATCAAGAATAAAAAGGGAGGAGATGCCCTTGACAAAATGGCAGTGATCAAGAACACTATCAACTCACAATCCTCCCTCTGCCTCTTGCTTTGAAGATGCTCCTATCTTCATTTGCAGTCTAATTCAAATATTGCCAGTAAGCACTACAAGTCATTTTACTGCTAGTAATGACTGTTGAAAACGGGCATAAGCCATTTTATTGCTAACAATGGGTAGTATCCAACACCTGACATCCGCTAGCAGAATAGCAGAATTCATCAGACCCAGGAGGGGGACATCTACTCTTTCCAATACTGTCCCACAAATACTGTGTGCTCTCAAAATTGTACATGGAGTGCTGGAAATTTTGATTAGCATGGAGAGTTGCAGGGAAGGCGCAGGATATGATGATGGTGTAATGTCAGCATTAATACTGAGTTTAAGCCAAATTATACTTGTGCTGTTTAGGCTGAACAACCCGAGTAGGGCAACGTTGTTGTCTTGTTTTAGGATCCCTCTTCTTTGTCTGTGGATTTGTGGAGAGGAATAAAGAAAATTGTACAAATTCAGTGGTGTGTGTATGTGTGTGTGTGTGATCCTACTTGTTAAAAACATGGATCCACTACTGAGCATACAGGGAATGTCTCTAGCTCTCTAGGAGGAGAGTATACAAAAAGAAAAAAGCTGAAAATGCAACACAAAGCAATGATTTGATTACAGTGAGACGTGTTTCCTGGAAAATATGCTTCAGGTAAAAAACAACAAAATCCATCTTGCCTTTTATGATGAATTTATTTCCTGAGGACAACAATTACACATTGACTCCAATTTATTTTTAAAAGTTCAAGTACATTTTCCAGTGAAGGAGTGTTGTTAGTGCCTTGCTTGAAGTCTACCATAAACAAGCTGGCTTGCTCTTGGTGACGGCAAGGTGCTAACGATAGCAGTTAGCATTTGCTTTGAAATTTTTAAACACAGACTGCAAAGCCTGATAAAGGTTACACTGTGTGGGAACAGGAGGCAGATAAGCTGGCTTCAGTGGGCTTTGGTGGAAAAGGCATCCCTGAGAACAGTGCCTGGGCTCCTTGGTTCACTGCCTGCCCTTGAAGATGTACAACTCTTTTGCCTCCTACAGTTTTTATCTCTGCCTGCAGGTGGACTGGGGGGGAAATGGAATGCTGATTGATAATATTCATGTTCTTGTGCCTATTTGTGAAGGCAACATTGTACCAAGCAGTGGACATTTTAGTGCTGTCTCCTCTCTTTCTTCTCTCCCTTTACTTCTTCCAAGATTCATCAGTCATTGAGAGATGGTGATTGAAAGCATGTGGGCTGTATGGACTTCCTAAGTTCAAATCACAGCTTAGCTAGGAACTCACTATCTTGTATTGTCTAAGATGATCCCATCTTCCAGTTTTCTAACATAGTGGTGATGATTCCAAACTATTTTATAGGTTTGTTGTGGGGGCTGGAAGAGGTTTTTTGGATCTCAAGTCCCAGAATCCTCTAGCCACTGTGGCTACGTTGACTGGGAGATTCTAGGAGACAGCATCCAATGTTCAAAGCTTTGGTTTGTTTGTGAGCGTGAATGAGATAATGCATACATGATGTGGTATATAAATCACTATGCCTGGTGCCCAAAAACTGGAGTAGCTGCTCTTACATATGTAATAGGAATTTTCCTGCCACTGCTGCTCTCTGCAGCCATTTGCATAGCCTGCAAAGCTGTTCCCAGAGACCTTTGAATGGGCCCAGTGTAGCTGAACACAGTTCAGTCACAGATTCTTTTCCTGGGCTTGCTGAAGTTCTTAGGTTCAGCTGCTGACCTGTCAGAATGGAGTTGGAAAAGAAAGACCACTGAATGAAGCTCCAGAAGGCAATCACTAGTCAGTGAACAGTGCTGCTGAACTGGAGGAAACCTTTGTTGGATTTAGTAAGACACATTCTGATGTTACCACCCAGAATAATAAAATCATAGAGCTATAAATGATCTCAAGGGCCATCCAGTCCAACCCCCTGCCATACAGGAGCACCAATCAAAGCACCCCCAAGAGATGCCCACCCAGTCTCTGTTTAAAAACCTCCCAAGAAGGAGACTCCACTACACTCCAAGGGAACATATTTCTTTACCGAACAGCTCTGATCGCCAGGACATTCCTCCTGAGATTTAGGTGGAATCTCTTTTCCTGTAGTTTGAATCCATTGCTCCTTGGCCTAGTCTCTGCCAGACATAGAAGCTGTTTCGTATACACTTTATACACATAGCTTTAAGATAATTTTATACACAATCTTTTAAAAAACTTTGTGCATGAAACAAAGTTTGTTTACATTGAACAATAATAAAGCAGAGGTGTCAGTCTTAGCACCCCATTTGGACATTTTTGAATTTTGGAGTATTTCAAATTTCTGGATAAGAGATACTTAATTTGTAGCTCTGTATCTATAGTATAGCCACATTTGAAATGTATTTTGTGCAGTTCTGGTTGCCCCTATCACAAAGACCTACCAGTGCAAGACTGAATAGGCCACACAAATTCTGTTATCTAAAAAAATGGCAAACAATTAAGATCATCACATTGCATCCTCTCCCCAGCAATCAAGCAAGATTCTTCAACCACCATCTGGAGAGAGAGTTTGGGGAGGACTTCATCATTTCAGTTGTCAGATTGACTCTTTCCTCTTTCTTTCTGTTGCTAACTAACTAGGCTAAGTCACATCTTCAATGAGGCCATTTCTCTTCACCACCCCAGCCTTATAAAAGTCAAAATGGTATGGAAGATGGACATGAATTCAGAAACTACACACTGTCCATAGGAGAAGAGTAAGATGGTGGCTTCCATGTCCAAGGTGCTGAACCCCCAAACAGGTTCAGCACTTTGGACAGTTCCTTTAATGTTTGGACTAAAATCCAGAGCAGGTTTACTACAACGATGAAAAGGAAGCTGCCAGGTGCCACTAAAGATGGCTATGTGGTGGTGTGCTCCAATGCATAAGAATAACAAAATAATTACAGCTCCTTTTGGTAGTTTTTGAAAATGTGATTTGACCTGATTTATTAGCTGAATTGCTAAATGGAGTATATAGAGCTGCTCTAGTATAGCTTCTTAATACCTTATAGTACATCAGCAATACCTTAAACAAAGCAGAGTGTTTTGTTATGTCAACGTATAATTAATCTGACATAATGTATACTTAATCCATTAACTGTTGAGCTCGAGGTACTGTATATGGTAACTGTCATCAGGCAGAGTGAGTTGTAAGCAGTGATGAGAGAATATGCTTTAAAAAGCTGTATCTTTGTTTATTGTTTCCCTTGTTCTAGTCATGGTATTAGTACCCCCCAAAATGGATAATTTTGGGCAGATTACTGGGGCTGAATTCCCCAAGAAATTTTGGGAACTCATGTCCAAAAAGCAGTTTTTATTTTTTTAATTTTATTTAAACATAACATAACATTACATAACATTACATAGGAAAAGACATCCTATTATTATTATTTAATAGTTTCAGTCTGATATATTGACCTTGCTAAATCAACCAACCTTTCCCACTGTTAATAATACTGAGATTTTTTTTCAACATTTAAATGTCTGAATATGATATCCACTGCCCATTTATCCAAATTCAATCCATATGCAATAGTCTTCTCCAAAATCACCAATGTGGGTCACAAGGGCTTAATATTCCAAATCCGGATCACATAAACTCCATGAATGGCATCAATTTTTCAATGAATATGTTCTCTTGTTGTTCCATTAATGTCTAATGTTTTTCAGCTATAATCTTGCTAAAGACAAAAGAGAAATAGAAATAGAAAAAGAAAAAGTACTTTCAGAGCGCTCTCTCTTTGTGTGTGAGTGTGATAGAGGGTGGGAAGGAGTGTGCTGGGCATCTTATTACACTGTGAACCTCTTGACATGGCCTGCTCTCTTGCCCATTTATGGTGCGCAGCAAAGTTCAAAACCTGCAGGTTGGTGCAGGGAGCCTTCTTCTGGATGGACGTAAATTTCAAGAAAAGAGATTCCACCTGAGCTTTAAGAAGACCTTCCTGACAGTAAACACTTTTTGATAGTGGAATGGACTGCCTCAGGTGCTGCAGACCACTAAGAAGAACTAAGAAACAAAGCTTGGAAGGCTGTGTCTCAGGAGTGGTTTAGCTGTTTGATTTAGCTGCCTGCACTGGAGGGGCCTTTGGGTACCTTCTGACTATATATGATCCTATTTGTTGGGAGCTGGGCCTTCATAAACCACTGAAACACTTTATTTGCTGTGTAGTTCTCACACACAAAAATGCTACTTTTGTCAGGACAATTGGTTTTGTACTGTTACTTTGAAAAAGAGCCATCTGTGGATTTTACTATTACAGTGACATTTTCGTAATGATCAGCTCCTACCTCCCCAGCAGTATATGAATCTGCATGGAGTGAACAGGCTCAAAAATATTTTCTTCCATGAGTTGCTCAATCTAAATGCAAAGGAATAATTGGGTTTGGCTTGGTGATGATGAAAAAAATAAGCTTGATTGCATGGGTTTTCTTACAAAGCAATGTATTCCTACCTCACATGCTCCCATGCAAAGTTTGTGGTTGATCTTTAGAGTAATATGAAAGCTAATGCAGAGGATTCACTTCAGTGCTTCTTAATTTCATATCTGACAAGGGATTCAGAACATTGAAATGATATAACACTTAATGACGCTGGTAAAAGATAATAGGGATTTTTCATCTGGCTATGCTCCTTCGCTGTGCGTTTGCTCTCTGTATTTTTTAAAGCAATACTGAATTATTTGCCAAGGCAACAAAGTCAATTTCTGATGTTAAAATACTGTGTTTGTAGTATCTATTTTCTCTCCAGAGGTTTGTTTCTATGTAGTAATTATTCTAGATCAACATCACAAGTTTTTCTGGAGTGAAATCTGGCATTGTTACTTTTTAAAGTGAGAGTGCGTTTTTTAAAAAAAGTGAGATGAATGCTTTATTATACCAAGAAAGTGAAAAGTTTGTCCTTAGACTTTTTTCCTGATCTAGACCTAATGCTTACCCATTCTAAACTTGTGCTAGAATTTATTTATAACCTTTACGCAACTCCTGAAAAGATGAAAAGTTTTGTAAAAATTGAGAAAAAGGTGATAATTAGTTCCCATTACAGATTGGAAGTCACCTTGTTATTTTAGGAACATAAAATACATTATATATAATTTTGTTTTGAATAAAATTGTCATATGTAGTATAAGTACAGTTATTCTTATAACTGTTGAAGTATAGTTTGTTCAGTCAATAATTACAAATTGAATATCAATAGTACTACAAGTGAGAAGGACCCTGGGATTATTGTTGATCATAAGTTGAACATGAGCCAGTAGTGTGATGCTGTAGCAAAAAAGGCAAATGCTTTCTTAGCCCCTTCCAATTCTATGATTCTGTGCTTTTTTAATACAGTATTTACTTTCTTTGTCACAATAAATGGATCTACAAGGTTCTGAACTATAAGAAGCTTCTTTGGTTTTGCTCATTTATTAAGAGGAGTCAATAAACAAAACAACAACAGTAAAAACAGACACAAAACTATCAACATTGGTTAAATGGAGAAAACTGTTTTGTCTCCTCTAGTTCTCCATAGAGACAAGCAGGTATAAAACAGAAATTTCCCATTAAATGAAAAAAGGAAACTAAGACTAGCAATTGCAATAATAGTTAACTGTACATTTTCTTACATGAAAGTTTCCTGTTACATATTTTTAGAAATCATTTGGGAACAGGGTAAATATATAAACACCTTGTCCTAAACATTTTATTCGTTATTCTAAAATAAAGCATTCATTATCCATTTTTTTCAATTTTTGAAGGAAAAATCTCCCCCTTTGTGCCCCCCCTCCAGGCCATCATATCTCACATTTTTGTGTCTTCGTGTCTAAAATAAGAGGGGAAATAGAAATATGAAATTAGTTTTAATGACCACTGAACTCAAAAACAGATATGATGTTCACCTAGGATCATTCACCTCTATGGATCTTTAGATACACATTTTTATACATTAACACAAGCAGGAAAAATGACTTGAGACTACAAATCACATGCCATGACCATGCTGGCTGGGGGGGGGGGTGTTGCAGTTTACAGTGCAAAAAGTACCTTTTAATAAGCTCTAGATACAGACACATTATTGTCAGTTCTAGATCCCTTTTGCAGGTTTTTTTTTTTTGAGACACAGAGAGTTCTGCTATTTGCATGCTGGTAATTGGGCAATAAGCATAACAGGCATTCAGGAGCTGTGAAGCATATATTTCCAGAACAGAGCCAATCCCTAAATGTGTGCTTTTGGGCTCTAATAGACATATAATTCACTGCTGAAAACGTTCCTTGTATGTTAAATGTCAAAAGCCTGTTTATCTTCCATAAAAAAACAACTCGAAAAGAAGAACAGCATTACATAGACCTTGAATAAGTAACGTCTGCTAATGAATGCTTCCTTCCATGGAACTGGGTACAGAACCCATTCTTCTTTTCTGATTCCTCCCCGCGCGCACCACTTCTCTTGATCATGGAAAAGCAGGTGAACATAATGCCATGGGGGACTGGCAATCTTCATTGAATGTCTTACTGTGTTCGGACCATTATATGACGAGTTGTATATCAGTTATTCACATGCTGATGCTGTCCCCCCCCCCCTGCCCATTGATCACCATGAAACACAAATGTAGCAGGCAAAGTAGCCAACACATAGGTTTAGCAGGTAGTTCAGTTGAAATATCAGGCTACTGGAGAACCAGTGCAGGGTAATACTTGCCTGTAGTGTTATGTCATGAACCCAGCTTGATCCAGAGAAGAAAGAGGACCAATGTGAAGTAGAGAAGTGCTGAGCCCCAAATTTGAGTCTCAGCTGGAGTCGGTCAGGGAGATCTCTCTATTTAACTGGGACCCCACAGCAACAGCGCCCTCACTGGACCAGATTCTCTGAAGAACTGGTTTCCCATACACCAGTGAATCCATATTCCCTGCTGGTGCAGAGAATAGAAGTTGGGAATTGGCTGAAAGGTATGGCATGCTAGAGCAAGCTGAGAGGCACTACCACTTAAGGCCTTCCCTCTTGAGCCAGGGATTGGAGCCTCAGAAGAATAGGCCTGGCGCACAGGGGACAACAGGCGTCCTTGAGTTAGTACTTCCAGGCTGGGGCTATCCAAGGTCCATAAGCCTAGGTAAACTGCCAGTTGCTTGAGCTAACCCTTTAAAACCTGCTTTGGTCTGGACTGGATGCCCTCCTATTGGGATAAATTCGGTTCAGCCAGGGAATTCATCAGCCAGTTCTGTACTAGAACTTCCATAGAGAAGTTGCAATTTTATTTCTATGTCAGGTTAGGCTTTGGTTTAATTGCGGCTTAGTGAAGGCTGCTGAATATGATTGCTGAAGACAATGCGCGTGGGAAAAATCAGAGCCTGATATATAATACCTGTGCCCTTACCGTCAACATTTCAGAGGAAAAGAAGAAATACAGCCTGTGTCACAATCTTCTAGTGTGGTTGCGGCGATGATGTCATTGCAAGTTGTCTGCTTGTGTGCAGCACTCTGTTTGTGGATTGTTCTGTATCCTTCCTCATCCATCCTTCCCTTCTCACGTCCTTGAACATGTGTATTTGAAAACAGAATAACTGAGTAGTCATATTCTCATTTTGCCTTAACAACAGTCTGTTTTTCTCCTCCTCTTCATCTTCATCTTCATCATGACCGTTTGTATAGAATTATGGCAACTAAGCTTGGTCGAAGAATTAAATTATGATGAAGAGGAAGAGAGGAACCTCCTGCAATTAAGTTGTTAAGGTCTTGGAATTGATTTATTTCCCCAGCTTTTTTAGTTTTTGTCCTTTCCCCTGCCATCTTTCATTAGACAAAAGGAGTCTTGAGTTGAAAAGAATTCTAATAAGAATCTGGTATGCTGTCCCACAGACAGTATTTGTCCTGCATTGGCCCAGTTGGCAATGAGTTGCCAGTGAGTCTGAGTTTGTGCCGTGAACCTTCATACTAGAGTTGAATGAAACAGTCTATTCAAGCTTACATCAAATTAGAATAGACCCACCAAATCAATGGGAACTTGGTAAGTTCCAATGCTTATGTAACTTTGTTTATTTGTTATTTGTAGCCACATAGATGTGCTACTGATATTGGCCTGTTACAGACTGCCAAAATAAAGCTGCTTCAGGTCTGTTTGGAGGTATGCTGTTTAAATGATGCATGGGCCCTAAGAGTCCAGAGGTCGCGCCAAAGCCACACTCCATTCCTAAGCACCGGAGTACAGCTTTTGGTGCAGCTTCCGGATTCCTAGGATGCATGCATCATTTAAATAGCATACCTCCAAAGAGACCCAAAGCAGCTTTATTTTGGCAGTGTGTAACAGGCCACTGTTTACTCTAGTTGGGAACTAGCAATTTTGCTTAGGCCTTAGTTTTCAGTTAAGGCAATGAATCCTTTATTAGGCTCTCATGGAAAAATGTCCAGAAGTTGCTGTTAATGGGGGAGGCCTTCTCAAAACATTGTGCCATTTTTACAGCCACTAGTTTCTGAGCCCATTTGAAAGTGCTAACCATTTAAAGACTTAAGTGGTTTGAATCAAAAATATGTAAAGACCACCTGTTATTGAATGGTCCTATCTCCAGAGACACTCTCTGTCTTCACTGTGTTAGTGTGAAACACTATGAAACAGGGACTGTGCAACTCCATTCCATCTTCTCCATTCCTTCCTTCCTGGCCTTTAATTGCCAAGGAAAGATGGCTGTCTTTTAGGAAGCTTGTGGGTTTCTCTGACTGCTTTCAGTGAAATGCTGCCACTGATAACTGTATTGCATGGCTTGACTTTATGTCTTTATCACTTTGCCCTGTTTCCTGTTTTATATGAAGTTTTAAACTTGTATTCAGTATCTTGCGTATGCAAGACTGGACATTTTAAATTAAAGCATTTGAGTTTGCTTGCGCACTTTTGAATATTTTAAAAATTGTGCTTCTTCAAAAATGTCCTGCATTTTTCACACTGCTTTTGACCAGAGTGGGTTCACCTATCCCTTTATGCACCTGTATGCTTTAGCCAGGCCCTGACTGTTTTCCCAGGAAACAATTAAAATGGTCTTGTTTCACTTTCCCTTTGTACCACTTGCATCAAGATGGATCTAGTGCTGCTTGAACAGAAATTACTAATAATATTTAATCGTTCTAATGCAAATTAGGATTCAGATGCTACTGGTTTTCATGAGACTTGCACCTAATAATATCTTAAAGGTATGTGACATAATAAGGAGAAGCAAAGCTGTGGTATAATAATCATTTCTGCTTCTAGTGCAAGGGTAATGGCCAGAGCTGGACAACTCTGAAAGCAAAGGGACCCCCTCACCCTTATCCATCTGCTAGGTAGCATAAGGTTGTATTGGCATTAATAACATTAAGATGGGACACTTCTCACTCAGGCGAGAAATGATTCTTCACACCACTCCTATAGTTGGATCAAGGGCTATTGTTCTTATGGAACAAGACTAGGGCCCAATTGCCTGTTTCCCCTCATCTCTCTTGGATTAAATCTTGTAGAATAAATCAAGTGACCTAGAAAGGGAGTGGTGGATGCTCAGAAAGCTACCTCTGATGACTCTGATGTTTAGCTTGACCTTTGCAGGCTTTTTAAAAATCAGTTTACATTGTTCATGGGTTCTTAAAGTTTACAGATAAACCCAAAGCACAGTGCAGAAAGTTGTATTACATTTAAAGGATAAAAGATAGCAAAAAATGAAGTGTGGCCATAGTGGTAAAAGAGAACATATCACACAGCTTGTACATTGCTTGTATCAGCAATTATAAAGCTGGGTTCCAGATGTACGTGTGTGTGTGTGTGTGTGTGTGTGTGTGTGTGTGTGTAGGTAGGCCAGGTCCTTGTAGATGTCTTGTGGAAGACAATTTCAGGCAAAATTTCATTAATCTCCTCTTGAGGTGAGATAGGCAATTACCAAATGGGGAAGTTCCTCCAATCCATTAGGATCCTGCTGAGCTGCCAGACTCACCTTGGAGGCACAGAGACTGCCATTAACACATTTTCATTCCAGGAAGGAGCACTAAAAAGGTACGAAGCTGAGGCAATGTTTTTTTTTACTTCCTGCTAGACAGAACTTGTACATTTTGAGGAATGATTGTGACATGACAGTTTTGTCACTGGGAAGTGGAATCAGCAGTTCTGGAGATACTTGAAAGGGACTGTTTTGTGTTATGCTTTTAACACAGCAGTTGTCTCATACCATGGTTGGCAGCAGATACTGTAAAAGGGTGAAAAAGGAAGCTTCAAACTACAGCTTTCACAACTCAAGGACAGCAAATTCTCAGTGTTGGTGTGAGGGCACTGGAAAAGACCTGTGATTGAGAATATGAGTTATAAGGCTGTTTATCATCTGAAAAATCACTAGAACTATGAGTTCACTAGATTTTTTGTTTTTAAGATAGAGACAATTTATGAGTTCTTGAAGTTCAAACAGGATATAATATTGCAGTGTTTATGTCAGTTGGGTACTATAGGCATATATTTGCTAATGCAGCCCCTGGCAAAGAAGTCCCCTTTTTATGAAGTTTTTTTTACACCCATTGCTTTTCCTTTCATCCCTATGTCTAGCAGATTTTTTAAATCAACATCAACCATAGAGGATGGTGAAGAAGGGCTAGAAAAACACAAGCGATTTGGTGTTGCTTTGCAGCAGCATCATGTAGAGAGATTTTGTAGCACCTTTGGAGGGGAGAGTATATATAAGCCTGTCTCCCCACATACCCCTAGCAAATTAAAAAGAATCCACAGAACTATAAATTTGGGCACCAAAATGGAAAGCATAAGAAAAAATGGAGGTTAATAAAAAGAAATAGTCATCCCTTAGTACATTTTTGAAGAAGCTCTCAAATTGTCTGTAGAAGGCTCAACATGTTTTTGTTTACTTACGCAAGGTTTACCTGACCAGATTGTTTCATTTCCTTGGTTAGTTTTGGATTTTAAAATTTGTTGAAATATATTGAGCTCCTTTTCTTTTTGTGGTACAGGAACCTGTTCCTATTTTTCTCATGTTATTTTTTACCCCTGGTATAACATTTTTAGTTAAAGCAGTGATGCCCAAGGACATATCTAATTCATTAACTGAAGTATACTGTACTTGTACTTCAGTAGTGTAGTCTAATTGGAAGAACATCAATGCACTGAAAGACTCTTTGAGTTCAATATGTTAATTTGAGATATGATCCATGGCTTAATTGTTCACATCGGAGGGAAAAAAAGAAGTTTTTTTTTGTACATATTAGTAAAGAAGTGATTGTAAACTAGTTGCATCAGAGAGTTAGGAGTCATGGCTGAAGGGACAAAAAAGGAAGGTGAAGATTCAAGGTGATAGGAAGTTGAAAGTGAGCTGACCCATGGAAAGAAGAGAATGTTATGGGTCTAAGAAGGTACAATATGACATGAGTTTTATAATTTGTGTGCACCTGCTTGCTTTTTGTCTATAAATGATCTGAATATTTCAACCAGCCATCATTTTCAGCAGTAGGCAAAGCTGCTTGTTGACACTTTGTAAGGAATTCATACATAAGTAACAATAATTTGTTTTGTGTTAGTGCCAGCAGGTAGCAGTTCCACACTCTCTCAAAGAGAAAACCTCTTTTTCTTTTGATGAAGGTAGTTACAGTGGACCCTTGTTATACACTGGGGTTTGGTTCCAGGATCCCCCGTGTATAACAAAATCTGTGGATGCTCAAGTCCCATTAAATATAATGACATAGTAAAATGGTGTCTCTTATAAAAAATGGAAAATCAAGGTTTGATATTTAAAATTTATACTTTTTTTGAACATTTTCAAACCGTGGATGCTTGAATCGGTGTATAAAAAATCTGTGTATAAGAAGGGCCGACTATACTTGCCTTTAAGTAGCTGATTTTTTTTTTAAATTCTTTCTGCTTGAATAGTACTTTTCGACAGATATTCCTAATGTAGCATCATATGCCTGCAAGGCTGGATAGGTATTCCTGAGTACTTCTAGAAACCTGCTTCTTCCCTGCTCCAAGTCTACTTAAAGTAATGAAGAGTTAATGAAACCTTTAAAGACCATACTTTCATTCCATATGTGGTAGGCTTCCTCTGTGCAGAACAGATAATGCAGGTCTACATTAGGATATAAAATGCATGTGGTGGATTTTGCTGCTTCTCAAATTGCTTCATTTTCAAATTGTCTAGAAACACTGTGTCCTGGAATACATATGTACCAATTACCAGCATTGTAAATGATGAAAAAGTGCCTTTTCATAATTTTGTCCATTTTATACCTTTCAAGGGGTAGATTTACAAATGTCCTGTCTTCAAGTCTACCAATGCTACACTCTGAAGTTTCAGGTTTCTATGTTGTAGTTTTGTTGAGTAGAAAAATTGAAAGTTTAGACAGGATTAAAATTCCCAGTTCAAATGTATTTTGTTAAAAAAAAAATAGTTAAGCTTTGGAAACAAACATTGACTTCCATCTTTTAATATATGTTTTCTAACAAATCCTCTCCATCTGCTTTGCTTTTATTTTTGTATTTAAATTTTTTAAAACTTTTTTTCTGTTATTTCTCTCCATTGATAGAGTCACAGTGAGTTTCAAACACTTAATTTTATAATTTTTATAATAACTTGGCTTTACAATGGGTAATGTAAATAATATTTAGTATAAATAACCAAACCTACTTTGTATATGGCAGGATTGGGGATTACACTCCCCCTTTATTTTTCAGGTACTTTTAATTTTGTGATGATATTATTATTATTATCGTTATGCTTTATTTATATAGTGCTGTAGATTTACACAGCACTCTACATACAAACAATAAAATACATAAAAATAAACCTGCCCATGGCATACATTCTAAGAAATAATAGCATAATACATATTATTTATTGCTGCAGCAACAACAAATCAGTTTAAACAACCTTTTCCAACCAATTCCAGTGCCAGGATAATCTTTGCATGACATTATCCTAGATGCATATCAATAGTTCATCTTTTGGGTAATCCTGCACAGTTCTGTTCATTGTCTCCTGGGAACATTCTCAGTGTGATTCTTTGGAGGAAGTCTGCTTTTGATCTAGTTCCAGGAGAGGCAGTGGTGCTCAGAACTGGACACAGTATTCTAGGTGAGGCCTGACCAAGGCAGAATAGAGTGGCACTATACTTCCTTTGATCTAGACACTATGCTTCTATTGATGCAGCCTAAAATCGCATTGGCCTTTTTAGCTGCTCAGTCACACTGTTGACTCATGTTCATTTTGTGGTCTTCTAGGACTCCTAGATCCCTTTTACATGTACTCTCATTAAGCTAGGTGTCCCCAATTCTATATGTATGCATTTCTTTTTTTTTTTTTGTCCTAAGTGTAGCACTTTCCATTTCTTTGTATTGAAATTAATTTTGTTTTCTTTGGCCCAGCTTTCTAATCTATTAAGGTCATTTTGAATTTTGACCCTGTCCTCTGGGTTATTAGTTATTCCACCTAATTTGGTGTCATCTGCAAATTTGATAAGCATGCCCCCCCCCATTCTTTCGTCTCTGAGAGCTGATTCTCCTTCTGGAAGCACATACTGGCTTCTGGTCCAAATGGCTTTTATTTGAAACTTAGGTCTCTTTCACACTACACAGTGATGCTCTACATTCCTTTTTAACTTCCATGGCTGCATCCTATGGAATCCTGAGATTGGCAGTTTAGGCAGGTGCACTTAGTATTCCCACTTACAGAGTTCCCCTAGTGCCTCCCTAAACAATAAACCCCAAGCTTCCATGCAATGCAGTCATGGCAACTGAAGTGGTATCATAGTACTATATTGGTGTTGTGTGAAAAAGACCTTAGTTCCAAGTAAAGACGCTAACCTTTGCTTCAGTGGACAGCCTAGTCCTGTACCAGTACTCCCCAAACTCTTTTTCCTCCCCTGTGGTGCTAAACCCCTACTGTGGTTGGCCAGCTGCCACTTGCCTGATCTAATTGCTACCAGTATTTATAGTTTTGTTTAGAACAAAAGTTTTAAGGACAGCTCATGGCTTGTGCTTTCCAAATCTGAATGCCTATACTTTTAATTTGAGATCTGTGTCCAGATACAGAGCAGGGTTTCTTATTTCCTGCTAGGTGTAATTCTATACCATCCATGGTAATGGAAGGTTGCTTTCAAAGAATGCCACTTTTGCAAAGACTTTGACCTTGTAATTCAAGTGAAATGGAATGTGATGCATATAGACTTTTAAGCTACAATTTTACCAGAGTGCAAACAAATATTTCATGCCTTCATTCACAGGAGAACGGGTCTTGGTGGAGTCAACATCAGTATCCACAGACATTTTATTACCTCAGTGCTCATTTGCTAATTAGATTTGTTCTTGATAATGCATAGTACAGTTGGCTCTCCTTATCTACTAATTTCTTATCTACAGATTCAAGCATCCACTGCTTGAAAATATTCCCTGAAGTGTATACATTCCAAATAGCAAACCTTGATTTTCCATTTTATATAAGGAACATCATTTTGCTCTGCCATTATATTTATTGGGACTTGAGCATCCATGGATTTTCTTATCCACGGGGGATCCTAGAACCAAACCCCAGCATACAACAAGGTCCCACTGTATAATTTTTCCTTTGTGTTATCCTTTATATCAAATGTATCTCGTAATAATAAGAGTAACAACTGAGGTATAAATGTAGCCTAAAAACAAACACACAGAAGGTAAAAACATGCACAGAATAGGTTAATAGTTTGAGTCCTTACATTTCTTCAAATCTTTAGTACTTCCTTGAGCAACCAAGTGTGTCACAGATCCAAGAAACAGTTGGCTGAACACCACCTCCAGATAACCTGATGAATTTTTTCCTTTACCAGGAGAACATCTGGGTAATAATAATAATAACAATAACAACAATACACCAGTGGTTGAAGAAAAGACTGAGATGATGGCAAATATATTTGAGTTGGAATACTTCATGAGGAGGCACAGAGGTTGCAAAACCTTTCCCAAAGGCTACTTGAGGAAAATCTTCCAAGATATCATACCTTTTTCCACCACTGAAACAAGAAGAGGCTTATGCTTTGAAAATGTTTTGCTTTGTATGCTTTGAAAACAGCTAGCAGTTTCAACTGTTAGAGATCAGATACCTGGATGAAGTGTTGGACTGGGATTTGGGAGATTCAGGTTCACTTCTCAATTGAGTCATAGGTAACTTTGGGTCAGTCGTTCTCTCTCAGCCTGACCTACCTAATAAGAATACAATGAGGTGTGTGTGTGTGCTTCTGTGTCTGTGCGTACATGCAGGACAAGAGCCATATATACTGCCTTGAGTTTATGGGAAGAGAGTTGGAATATAAATATAGCCAATAACATGAATTACTGAGATTGTAAAATCTGCCTAATCTTACAAGCAGAGTTGGACAGATCCCATTTTCTTACAAATGTGAGGGGGTTTCTAACTGCCAAGAATCTACTTATACACTATGTTCATTGCATGATAATATCCTTCAGCCCCCACCCAGAGACATTGAAAGAATGCTGACAGGTAGCGTGCATTAAATATAGTCTTTGGACCTGAAATTTGGAGGAAGAGCAAGGAAAATTAGCCACTCCTTCCTCTGATTATTTGTTGGAGAACCTTCAAAGTTCTTGACAGAGCTGCGGTGATGAAGTTGTTCTTACTTGGTAAGAATAACATGGATCCAGGCTCCAAAAAGTAGTTTCCACTGAAGTAAGTTTCTATAGGGTATCTTTAGGCAAGGAATACTCAGAGTTGGTTATGCCAGATCCTTACACTGAAATATAGCCTACAGCAGCTGGTATTCACTGGTGGTTTACCATCCAAATATGAACCAGAGCTAACCTGCTAAACTCCCAAGATCAGACAGGATCTGGTTCTTCTATATACTTCTCTAGAAAAGACCTCCGTGGGTTCTCTTGCTGTGTCTGAAGCAGAGTAACAACCAGATCTATGTGGTATAAGAGCCCAAAGGAGAAGACACACTTCCAAATGAGCATGCTTAATGCAAGGAAAGGAGTGGAGTAAATTTTGTTTTGTTGACATTGTGATGTGAGAGAAGAAATGACAGTCAAGTTGCCCAGTTGATAGCTGTATCTTTCATGAAGGGTTCATTGCTCAGGCAGAAAGGACACTATTGTGTGGCCTGCTTCTTTCTGGCCTATGGTCTCATTTATATAAAAGCTTGGATGCCAGCTTAGAGATCGGTGTAGAGTAGATGAAATTAAACGATTGCTGTTAAATGATACTGTGAACTTTAATTAATGTACTTATATCATCTTTTTATATTATAAAAATGAATGGAGAACCCCTATGGTACATTTATAACAATGTGGAACATTTATAGCAATGTGCACGATCCTGTACATATCTGTTCATAAGGATGTTCCTTTTGTCTTTAGTGGTGTATACTACTACCCAAGTGAATGTATGGTCTCAGCTTTAGTTTAGAAGGTCTTACAAGGGATGTAGGTCTTCTCAAGTGAAAGAAGCCAAGAACATTTCATGGTGTTACATGGATCAGTTTTAGAGGCTGACTCATTTGCTAACAAAGCCTCTGCAAATAAACAGTGTCCAGAGATATTAAAGTAGCTTTGCAATAGCTTATAACTCTGGAGCCAGGTTGCTGAAGTTAGTTTGGTACTGTCTGGCTTCTCAGAGGGTTTGGTAATTCCAGTTAAGCCTTAAAAAGCAATCTTGTTCCTGCTACAATCACTAGAAAGTTCTCAAAGTCATTAAGATATCCTCTCTCATTCTGTTGTTTCCAATTTATAAGCAGAAAGACTTAAGATTCCTCATACCAAGATTTATAGTGTTGGAAAGCCTTTATGGAATCTGCTGCATCCTTCCAAGTCTTGGTTATCACATGGCCAATTCACAGGCTCTCTTCCCATGGAGGAGTGGATGTGAACTCTCTTCCTCTTCAGAATCGCACACATGACATCAAATATCTCACCCACCAATTTTATTTGTGATGGTGGAAAGGAATGTCCCTTTATCTGAGCGGAGGACCACCCTCTGGGTAAATATGAGAGCCTTAGAGAGCCCTGTTTGTTTCTAGAGCATTCTTTGTGAGAGCTGTGTTTACAGAGATAGGTATTCCAATGGGTCAGAGATGTAATACAGTGACCCACTCAGTGAAAAGGAAAATATACCTTCGTGCCTTCTGTTCCTCTTGTTTTTGGTCCATAGGATCTCCTCCTCCTTTCAGATGGATAATCAACGTTGTTAACACTGATGGAACTCAAGGATTGGATCTACCTGCCTTGTGTCTACTCCTTTGGATTCCTCTCCTTTGGATTCACCTTTTTTTTTTTTTTTTTTTTTTGAAATTCTTCTGCTAACAGCAAATAAATAATGAACTCAGCAAATTCAATTTTTGAGAAAGTGTCATTGTAACAAATCATTTCAAAAAATGAAAAGATTTGAAGGATTCCAAGCACACTTTTTAAAACCTATTGGAGCTCTTGCATTATTACAGTATACCTTATCAGGTGTTTGAGAAATGATTGTAAGTTAAGGTACTGTACTTAATATATTTAATTGTGATTGTCACCTAAGGCTTTTAGTGTAATGTACATGACCTTAATAGTACCACATTTTGCCAGCATTAGCACATGCTGATAAATGGAATATAGCCACTGAAAAGAGAACAGTAACTTGCTCTGGGCTTCAGAATTAAGACATTATTTTTTTTAGCTATTCAGCTGTTTATGTTGTAGATTTTATCTTGTTTTTAGAGAATGACTATTCATCTTCCCATGTCTGCATAATAAACTTACGGTAACTATTTTTTTTGCTTATCCACCTCAAATGGTATTATTTGTTCTTAAAATAATTTTGCTCCTGTTTTAGATCATACTTCATACTGTCAGAAAAACATTTAGAAGTACTGAAATATTACCATAAATAGGTTGTGTAGCCATCACCCACAATTCCTTTCTTTAGTTAAAAGGCCTTTACTGTCTCTATTGTAAATATGTTCCCCCCATTGTGCATAAAAAGCATGGGGTATCAATAAGATCTCAGTGGTGACATTAATCTGGAAGTAATCTCAATTGTTCTGGTTTAAAAAAAGGACACCAAAGAAAATATGCCAATAGGTAAAAGCCCAGGAGAGGACCTTTTCAGTGCAAATGTCCAATGTCTGGTAGGTTTGATGGTGGTATATGTCAGGGATTAGAATAAATCGGTCCCCTAGAGGTTGTTGGATTATAACTCGCAGCATTCGTTGTCATAGAATATGTTGGCTAGGGCTGATGGGAATTACAGTTCAGCCACATTTGGAGGACTGCACAATTCCCACCTCTGATGTATGTTTTTTTAAAAGCCATTCAGTTTCATGTTGCATTCATGTCACTTTCTGGATGAGTAAATCATTATCCACATTAGCATGATGTGTGGTAAATCCTTCTGACTACAGCAATGATTTTCAAATTTTGGTCTTCCAGGTGTTTTGTACTTCAGCACCCAGAAGTCCCTGTCAGCTTAGTTGACGTTCAGGGATTCTGGGAGCTGAACACTAAACCACCTGGAGGACCAAGCTTTAGGAACAACTGTACTACAGTATTCTGGTGACATACTGTCCAACCCTTGTGGCTGTTGCCATTATTATTGTTGTTGTTATTATTTATCTCACCATTCTCCTAATATAATGGCTCAAGGCACCTAATAAAAAATTTAAAATAGTCCAGGTAAAAAACAAAAGAAAACCATTAAAATGTAGATACAAAGATTAAAAAACAAACAATTTAAAAAAGTTTAAAATTAAAATGTTAAAAATTAAAATGTATTAATACAGTTGGCCCTCCATTTTCATGGGGGATCAGATCAGACCCCCCCCCCCCATGCAAAAATAGGCTCGTGCATACTCAAGCCTCATAGGCTTGAATGGGGCACGCCCTGGTGTGCATGGGCCATTGGAAATAGTGGAAGTTGCCCCTCTGTGGATATTTGAGGGTGCGGATCCCAGATCCACAAGTTAGGAGGGGCAACTGTATAACACAATACAGCCCCCTCTGGCAGATTCCATATGGTGCTGAAGAGTGCGAAGGATTGTACTGTAAATCTGCCATTTGCTAGTCACCATCTCAAAGTGCTAAACCACAACACTTGTTGATGGTACCTTAGATGGTAACCGTCAATAATTAAATTGACTTAAATTGTTTTTAGCAGTATTTTGCAGTGATGTATTCAAGTCTTTTACTCCCAGTCTCAGGTCAAGCCTGAAGTCTCTACCTTCAAGTCTCAAACTGAGTCTCAAGTCCTTGCAAGATATAGTCAAGTCTCAAGTCAGATCTCAAGTCTGGGAGCTAATTTTAACAGAAACATGGTGGTGATGGTGTGATTGTGTGGGGATGGAATTTCACTAACAAGAAAATCAAAAGATGTACACAAAGTTAGGTAATAAATAAATTATCCTAGGAAATTTATCAAGACTGCGTTTTAGAAAAATGAGGTCTACTCAGCAGCCTGTCCCTGCTGCAAATTGGAGGAGCATTTTAAAGCTTTCCCCAGGAACAGTAGCAGTTGAGACTCACAGTGACAGCATGGGGTGGCAGGACATGTTTCTTGAAGGTGAATGGCAAACTTGTTAGCCATGGATTTGAGGTGGAAGCATCCTTTACAAATGCTTTAGAAGGTTCTTCCGATGTGTAGTAGGGACAGGCTGCTGAGTAGATCTCAAGTTCCATCTCAAGCCTATTGCCTGATGGGCTTGCTTTTTCTGGATGAAGTTAGGCCAGCATGTTCGTTGCTGAAAATATACAAGTCATGAGTCGATTCAGGTCATTGTATCATTTATTGCAGAGTTCAGCTCAAGTCAAGTTGCTGAAATGACTTCAGTCTGACTTGAGTCCATGTCATTCGACTTGAAGCTACATCACTGGTATTTTGCCACAATGTAAATGTGATGTTTGGAAAAACTGTTTACGGAATTGCGCAGCAGGTTCAGTTGCAGAGATAGATGTTGTGTGTGTGTGTGTGTGTGTGTGTGTGGGGAAGACAAAGGAGGAAAAAATGGAAAAGAAGAGAGAGAGAGTGAGAGCGGGTGTGTGTGTTATATTATATTTTGGGAAACTATGATTCAACTTATTTGCCAGGAGCAGTACATGATTCAAAGAGAGTGTTATATCAGAGCTTAATATTGAATGAGATACCTCAAAACAATCTGCTTGCTGGATTTGCTCCACTTTACTAGATGTCATTAGTGAATAAATGGATTCATGTTTCACTACAGGTTTTAGGATGATGACTAAAATGGTGAAGGGTCTGAAAACCATGTCCTACAAGAAAAGACTTAGGAAGCTGGGGATGTTTACCCTGGAGAAGAGAAGGTTAAGAGGTGTTTAAATATTTGAAGGGATGCCATATTGAGGAGGGAGCAAGCTTGTTTTCTGCTGCTCCCAGAGAATAGGACCTGGAACAATGGATGCAAGCTCCAGGAAAAGAGATTCCATCTCAACATTAGGAGGAACTACCTGACAGTAAGGGCTGTTCAACAGTGGAACAAATTCCCCTGGAGTCTAGTGGAATCTTCTTCCTTGGAGGTCTTTAAGCAGAGGCTGGATGGCTATATGTCGGGGATGCTTTGCTTGTGAGTTCCTGCATGGCAGAGGGTTGGACTGGATGGTCCTTGTGGTATCTTCCAATCTGTGATTGTATGAAATGGAGACATAGAGAGATCTTGTAGCACCTTTGAGACTAACTGAAAGGAAAAAAAATTGGCAGCATGAGCTTTTGTAGACTTCAGTCTACTTCCTCAGATGCATTTGGTGGAGTGGAAGCCAGATACAGACATATAGATGCCATTGGTATGTTAGGATGTCAATTCAAATTACAAGTCCTTTGTGTAGGGAAATGAAGTTGCAGATCCAGTTTTAACTATGTTCATTAGTGCACAAAGACATAGGGGAAAACCCCTGCTTTTGGCAAGCTGAAGACTTTTAATATTAGTGTGCAGTATGACATACATTCAAGGTGTGCTGTGTGTGATGCTTAAACAAAACTCTTACTTGGCTGTTAACAATGTAGCTATAAATTGGCTAAAAGTATAGCAAATTTTACTGTAATTTTTTTAAAAAAAATAGGCACAGGTAACCTGATATCCTTCAACCAACATGACATACATTCAGGGATTATAGCCCCAAACATCTGGAGGGCATCAGGTTTCTCACTCCTGGTTTCAGATGCTTAAATTTATAACTGTGAAATCCTAAAGCTTAATTATAGATGGAGTAGGTTTTGAGAACAAGAAGATCATAAGGAGCTTTAGAAATCAGAATGAAATGTGTGTTCTTTTTTCTTTTACATATGGTCTTAACTGGATGATACCAACTGGGCATTTGGCCAACTGTTTCAGGGAAAATAATTTTTCTCTCTGCAGAATCCTTGAGGTACATAAGATACATATTTGATGACTTAAGTAGTTAGATTAAAAATATATCACTTGATTTTGGAGAACTCAAATTGTTTCTTTTTGGGCACTACAACCTTTATTGTAAATTCAAACAAGATATTAATGTCCATGTTTAGAAGACAGTTCAGTGCTTACACAGGTAGGTTGGTAGGTTGAAAGGTATTGGGGGGGGGCAGATAGTGGTACACAATCCTCTGAGTTATAATGTTTCTCTCATAATTGTAAGAATTAAGTTGCTTTATGAGATGCCCTGTCTAAGATGATTTTTATCTTCTGTCTTCTCCTCCTCTTTCTTTTTCAAAAACTCCACCTCACATAGAATACAGGTTTTACTGTTACTATAGGTCAGTGATGGTGAACCTATTGCATGCGTGCCAGAGGTGGCACTCAGAGCCCTCTCTGTGGGCACACATGCTGTCGCCCTAGCACAGAGTTTGCCAGAGTTTCTTACTAGAAAGCCAGAGGGACGTGGCACTTTGCAATAAATAAGTGGGGTCTGGGTTGCAGTTTGGGCACTTGGTCTATAAAAAGTTTACCATCACTGCTATAGGTTGAGTATCTCTTATCTGAAATGGCAGGGACCAGAAGTGATTTGGATTTCAGTATTTTTTGAGATTTTGGAATATTTGCATATATATATTGAGATAACTTGATGGGATCTAAGGATGAAACAGAAGGGCAGAAAGATGAATTGGGGCCAAATTCATCCCAAGACGAATTGGAGCCGTAGTGAACATGCGCCGCGACCTCAATATGCCTTGAAATTGGCTGAGAAGGGAGCGGCAAAGATCCACTCTTTTTTTGGCCAAGGAAAAGGTGGCTTTTCCTGCCCCGCTGTGGTTCCATGGCAGCTTCAAGCCTCTCTGGCAGCATGCAGTGTATAAATGCCACGCTGCCGGAGCATCTTGAAGCTGCCCATGTCTGGCAGCCACCTGACTTCTAGGTGGTTTCAGGGTGGTGTGGGAGCATGCAACATATAAATGCTGCACTCGCAAATCGCTTGGATGATGGCTTTAAAGGGACGTCTATTTCAGCCCTAAATCTAAACATCATATATACAGTCGGCCCTCTGTGTTCACAGATTTTTTTTATCTGCAGATTTTTTTTATCCATGCATTCAACCATCCATGGCTTGAAAATCTTCAAGAAATATATATAAATTCCAAAAGTAAACCTTGATTTGCCATTTTATATCAGGGACACCATTTTACTGTGCCACTGTATTTAACGGGATTTGAATATCTATGGATTTTGGTATTCATGGAGGGTCCTAGAACTAAACTCCAGTGGATACCAAAGGCCCACTGTACCTTATACACATAATCTGAAAGTAATTTTATACATAATATCATTCATGTTTCATATACACCTCATACACATAACATGAAGGCAATAATTATAAACAATAATTTAAATAATTTTGTGTATGAAACAAAATATGTGTGCATTGAACCTTCAGAAGACAAAGATGTCACTATCTCGACCACCCTCGTACACAGTTTTGGATTTTAGAGTACTTCGGATTTCAGATTTCCAGATAAGGGTACTCAGCCTGACTCACTCTAAGAAATTATGCTTTCCTTAGCTTCTTTTTTCCTCCTCTTGACCTATCTCTCCTCCTATAGAGAGCAACATGTATCTGTCCAGCTCAATGGATCCTGTACTTTTTTCAAAATCATGAGCAGGGCTCAAGTTAGTAGGCTTACAAAAGGATATTAATATCTGTAACAAATCAAGACACAGAGGGGCTGTGCAGACTGCCTGTAAGGGCGGCCTGTAGCTGCCTCTATCTTCGACAAATCGGGGCTGCAGCAACTGCATGCTGCCACCCCAATCTGGCCTTTCCAGGGCGCAAAAAGGAGCTGCAAAAAGCAGTTCCTTTTGTAACTTGGAAAGGGAGCTTTAGCCACCGTGCTGCGGCTTTACGGCACTCCTTTGGTGCTGTGTCGTCTAAATGCATTGCCAGAGGAGTCCTGTGATGCTACATGCTGTGTGGTGCGATGCACAGTGTCATGCCGCCATGGGGGCAGAGTCAGGGCGTGTGTCGTATGGACGCCACACCCCGACTCTGCCCCTGAGGCCGGCCCTAATGGCTGGTCTGCACAACACCAGACTCTCTCTCTTCTGTATACACTCTGCTCCTTCTTGGAGGCACTCTGGAATGTCCCACATGCTAAAGTGATAATGTTCCCATATGCTAGAGTAGGGCCAGTAAACACTTGTAGGACAATAATGATCACAGTCATTTGGCCTTGCTCTTTGTGTTTAAGAGCCACTTGAAAAGCACTGAAGTTGGAGCCCATTACTGATTTCTGCAGAGACTAGCTTGCATAACAAGTGAGTTTGTCACATTCACACTTTTAAGCAGAGCTCTTAAAACCTCTTCGGTGTGCAGCTCAAAACTGCAGTGCATGAAGTGCTGTAGTCCTTGATCTCCTCTGGGAGCATAACTTCAGGAAATTTCTCAAAGCAAGTAAAAAACAGTTTGGGATAAAAACAACTTTCCAAACCTTGAATCGAAGATCGTATATGCCTTTAGAATGGGAAATGAACATTCCTCCAGATCTTCTTGAACTGCAACTCTTAGCAGCCCTAGCCATTACAGCCAACTGTGAGGAATGCTGGGAGTTTCAGTCCAGCAACATTTGGAGTGTCACACCATCCTCATCCCTGATTTGGAGAAATTGGGAAAAATAAAGCACACTTACATTTACTTGGCTTTATCCATGTTTTAATTTTGCTCTTCTCAAAGGTATAGGATTTTGACACTTGTTTGTAAAGAGTGAAACATTGACATTGGATGTAAATTACAAGTGATTTTCATGAATTCCAAGGGACCATGTTTTGGAGTAAATGTGTTTAGGGAGCTGAAACCTGATTCATGACAGGAGAGGTAGGCAACATGTAATTTGATGTTCTTGGGCTGAAGTTCCCAGCCACTAGAACCAATGGGGAGGGATGATGGGAGTTTAAATATAATAACTTCTGGCCAGATGTTGTTCCTCCCCTTTACAGTCTGTATGCTAAAGACCATTCTGGTTTCATACTGAAGGGCATAATTCCCACTTACCTGTTTAATTGGGTTCCGAACTGAATCTACGATTCGGTTCAGGCCCGAATGTGGTTCCCGCTATCTTTGCACGGAACAAGGCCGGTGCTGGAGAGGCCGCGGGAATGCCCGGGTGGAGAGGCCAGGCCGTGCGGTGGAGAGGCCTGGGGGATGGAGGAGGCAGGCCGGGCCAAGAGGATGGAGGAGGTAGGCTGGGAAGAAGGCCAGGGACAGAGGGAGGCATGGCCAGGTTGGAGAGGTTGGGGAAAAGCCACTGCCAGTGGGAACCAAGGCAGACTAGAATACGATTTGAATCTGCCTGGTTCCCACTTGGGCTGAATCAATTTATTTGTAAATAAATCGATTCAGCCCCCCAAACACCCTCTTTTACTAGCGTCTTTTTGACATAGGTTAAATGGATAAAAACCATGCCCCCCTTTTCCAAATTGCTTCAGCGATTCGAATTAAGTGGGAACCATAGTGGTTTAAATCGAATCATTTGGAATCACGATCCAGTTTAAACCATAGTGGGAATTAGGCCAAGGTAAACCATGCACATAATTGGTTGTCTTTGGAAACAGGAAGGATTTAAAATTAACAAAAGGGTGCTTTTTATTTATTTCATTTATGGTATATCCTGCCTTTCTCCCAGTTTGGAACCTGAGGTGGTATGCCAGATCTTCAGCTCTGACTATGCTTCTTCTGCTTTAACTCTGTCCGACTCCAACTGTTTAATAAATTGCAATTGTATATTAATTAGTACAGAGCACCTGCGTCATACGCTGGCAGACTATATGCAGCTTTCAGCTTACGCTGAAAGCTGTGTGATGGTATGGGGAATGGTGCATGCGTCCATGCCACATGCACTGCGTCATGTGCACATGCCCCCTTGTTTTGAATGGGGCTCAAGCATACGCGGTATTTGCCTTACATGGGGGTGGGTGGGTCCGGAACGGATCCCTTGCTTAAGGCAAGGGCACACTGTAATAACAAATTTACTTTAGTAAAATGATTGCACAAGGCATTTCCTCACCACCACGTGAATCATCAATTTACTTAGATTGCTAGAAGGTAAAATATATTTATTTGATTAAATACAGTGGACCCTTGGTATCCACTGCTGCTTTGTTACAGGACCTCTCCCTGGCCATGGATACCAAAATCTGTGGATGCTCAAGTCCCATTATATACAATGTGTAATAAAATAAAATGGCAAAATCAAGGTTTGTTTTTTTGGAATTTTAAGAAAAATATATTTTCAAGCTGTGGATAGTTGAATCTGTGGATGCAGAAGCCTTGGATATGGAGGGCTGGTTCTATAAAATCTAAGTGTAAAATGATATATTTATCATAAATTGTTATAATATTGTACATTTATATTTTGAAGCCAGAGTTGGAGTCAATATATTTCTACTGACTCTGATACCATCCAAAATTCCATCTCATTTGGACTCATCAGCCTTTCTCACAATATAAGACTGAAACCAAATGCAGTTAAAGCAATACAAAAAAACCCCCAATGAAATAAACAAACATATTTAAAACATTAGTTTAAAACAATTCAAAAGGCAATTCCAACATAATACTGATTCTTAAAAAATATTGTGCATCACAATTAAAAGATCTTTTACTGACAACCAGTTAGTAGTCAAAGCCTTGGGAAAACGAGAAGGCAGTGTTGTACAAAAACTGAATGGCTTGATTTGCCATCACACACCTCTGTGTGTGTGTGTTTGTGTCACAAGAGAGCTTGAAAGATGGCTCTGGCAAGCTGTTAAACCTGCAGGGAGCTGCTAGTTGCCTTCGGCATGGTGCTGTGTAGAAAAAAGCTGGTTTATGGAGCAGCTGTTGATTGTCAGGCTTATGTCCAGCAAGTCATTAACCATATGAGACTGACATCCATTTTTTGACCAGATGGTCAGCTGGTGTTTCTTTGGCTATGTTTCAAAACATTAAGGAGCCAATCCAATTTTAAAACCAGCTGAGCATTTGGCCAAAAATTGTGTAATAGCAGACTGGCATAGAGAATGGATAAAAGATGCTGCACATCTGCAGAGGTACTTCTGTTTGCAAATGTGCAAGCCAGACCCAGGCAGCTACGCTTTGTGTGTACACGCCACCCCTCACTTTATAAGAACACTGCAAAATTTTTTTTATATAAAGGTTTTGGCTTGTTTGGAAGGCAACATGGTCCAAGCTGTGTTCTCTTCCGTCTTGTTCAGAGAGATGTGTGGTATACCACATTATGCCACAGAGAACTGGGTATGGCCAGTTCATAGTAGCCCTTTATGAATTGCCTCACAAGATATTTGTTTGTAGAGGGCAATTCCCTCCCTCTCATATTCTGTTTGCTTGGAGCCTATACTTGTGTCTTTCTGATCCAAGCTAAAAATGTGTTTATTTTCCCAGGCTTCCAATGCAGTAAATATGCTTGTATTTTATTGTTGTTTTGTAGTTCTATGGAACTTTTTAATCAGGGTCTTCCTTCTGCTACAATGTGTTTAGGTTTTATGTGGTTTATTTTAGTATGTACTTTATGTGTTTATCTTTTTTGTGTAAGCTCTCTTGGACTTTCCCGTAGACATTTCTTTACTTTTTAGAGAGGTGGAATATAAACGCAATAAATACATTTATACAGAGTTTTACTGCATTAATGGCCGTTTGATTCTCACCATTGGGATTCCTTAAATCCCTCTGAAGTTAATGTACTTTAAGACCAGATTAGATGAGCTGGAGAGCCTCCATGTGTTAAACAAGTGTTGGACTTGTTCAGATGTAAAGCAGAGTTGGGGGAGGAATCTGTTCTTTACACAAAAAGGATTGCATGCAGGAAGAGAGAAAAATCTGCCCCATCCTCTGTGTTACTGCACTGTGCCCAAGTATTTCAAAGCAATTTTTATTCTTTATTTTATTTTATGAAAATATTTTATCCTGCCCTTTCATGAGATCTCAGTGTGGCAAACACATAAAACCATATAGGTCCAAAACACATTGCAGAAATAATCCAAGTTAAAAATGCTTTAACTGCTTTGGCTCAATGCTAGGATATTCTGGGAACTGTAGTTTTGTGAGACATTTAACCCTCTCTGTCAGAGAGCTCTGGTGCCATAACAAACTATAATTTCCAGGATTGCCCAGCGCTGAGCCAGGGTAGTTAAAGCTGTCTGAAATGGGATTATTTCTGCAGTGTGCTTTGGACCATAGACTATTTAAACAATCCCAAACTAAAATAAATTAATAATTTAAACAAGATAAAAAAAATAAACAAATCAAACAAGTTGAACGATCTCAAAAAGGTTAAAAGAGTTAAATCCACGTACATGCTTAAAATTAGATCAAGCTTAAATTTTTTTGAATAAAAAGCCATTATCTTGACCAGGCACTGAAAATAAACTATTGATGTCGCCACTCTGGCTCCAGAGGGAGGACATTCCACAAGAAAAGACCCTGTCTCATGCCCTTCTCCATCATATTAACCCCCCCCCCATTGAATACAGAGGAGGGCCCCTCCAGCAGATCTTAGTTCTTGGTTAGGCATATATAGGGAGAGCTGCTCCATCAGTTATTGTGGTCCCAAGCTGGTTAGGGATTCCCATGACTGGCTCTAATTCAAAATGTGAGTAATAATAATAATAATAATAATAATAATAATAATAATAATAATAATAATAATAATAATACGTTTTATTTATAGACCGCTATTCCGCAATGATCATAGCGGTGTACAACTATGTTGTAGGCAAACTAACCAATGTAGCAAGGCAAGGGAGATTGCCCTCATGCACAATATTTCAGAAAAGTTCCCCTTTTTTGGACTACAGCTCTGAGAATTTGAGTCATCATGGGCAGTGGTTGTATTGACTAGGGCCATGGTGGCAAATTTATGGCATGCATGCCAGAGATGGCCTACAAAGTCATTTTTGTGGCACACAGAGGGTGGGGAAGAGGAGGAACTGGCATGCACCTGTTCCACTTCTTCCCCCCTTCCTTCCCCAGAGAGGCAGCTGAAGGCCCAGAAGGGCAGGGGGAAGAAGTCCCACCCTGGAAGTCCCGGCCTTGGAGGACGGAAGTGCCGTTCCCCTGGAACTCCTGCCTCCAGCACTTCCAGTGCTGGAAGGCCTTTTACTTTGGGCACTTGGTCCCGAAAAGGTTCACCATCAATGGACTAGAAGATTCTTGGAGTTGTTTTCCAAAAGGTGTCTGACCAAATCCTGTTCTGTTTGTTGTAAAGACCTGGGTTTACAAGTTGCAAATATGGTTGTTCTATTGTTTAAACATATAATGCTTTTCCAACCTGAGTAAACCAATTTCAGAGCCTAATGATGTTTTTCTATCTTGGAAGTTAAAATGTTATAACAGCACAAGTTCTTTTGTAGATGACATTAAGCTAAGAACTCTTGTTAAGATAATGATAATTTTAAAAGCAGGATGCGTAAAAGGTCTTATCAAAAGAAGATGAATTCAACAGCCCCCTTTCCAAAAGTTTTGGGTTTTCAATACAACCATACTATTTTTAGAGGCACTATATAATTTACTTCTAGGGCTTCTTCTGTAACTTTTCCAGTTTTGAAATCTGTTGCAATTGTACTGAGGGATGGTAAACTAAAAATATGAAGATAACCAGCCACTTTGGTCTCTGATACATGAGATACTTCCTTTTTATGGATGATGATGATGATGTTGATTATGAATAGGATTATGAATGTTTTGTGGTATGTATACTGCTGGTTGTTGTTGTATTCCTTGAGGTCATTTCAGACTTATGTAAACTCTAAGGTGACCCTAACATAGGGTTTTCTCTACAAGATTTTTCTCTGTAGTAGCGGTTTGCCACTGCCTTTTTTGGAGGCTGAGAGTTTGCGACTTGCCTAAAGGCACCCACTGATTTTCCAGAGCCAAGTGGAAATTAAGACGCTAGTCATTCAGAGTTCTAGTCCAACACTTAAACCACTATATCACACTGGCTATACAGCCAGGTAAAGATAAAAACAGCCTTTTAGTTCAAATTAACATTTTGTTTGTGCTTTAAATTACATTGTCACTTGCCAAACTTTCTGTAGCACTCTTGGCAATTGGAGCTGTCTTTCTAGGGCTGTGTACTCACACTTTACTGTATACAGTTGGCTTGGCGTTTTCCTTTTTAGCTGAACAGACACTGGGAGGAAAAGTACTGAGCAGTGCTTCCTGTGGTTACTACAAACTATTACTGGCATGGAGCACTCTTTCCTGACCTCATTAATCAGAGAAGAGAGGGGAAGAGAAAAGAAAAAGACCCATAAACATGGTACTCAACTTGGTCTGAGAATTACGTGTCCTTAATTAGTTGGAAAGGTACTGTGCATTCATGCTGCTATTCCTGCCAGATGGGTAATTCGTAGTGCTGTTAACTTGCTTAATGGATAATCATTTTTGCTTTGTTTTAAGAGAGCTGTTAGTTTCTCCCCAGATTCCCCAAGAGTCTGTTATCCTTTTAGTACATTCTTGATAATATCAATTGATGTTGGCAGAGTTTTGTGCTCTGGGGCTGAAACTGATTCACAGAGTTGAGGAATCATATTATTGTTGTTGTAGTTGCTGTTGCACCTTCATCTCAGTTCAGGACTGAAGGTAGCTTTGTTGTGGTTGTGTGCCTCCAAGTCATTTTTTTACTTACGGTGACCCTAAGGCGAACTTGTCATAGTGTTTTCTTGGCATGTTTCTTCAGAGAGGGCTTGCCATTGCTGTCCTCTGAGGCTGAGAAACGGTGATCTACCCAAGGTCTCCCAGTAGGTTTTTATGCTTGAGTGGGCAATCAAATGCTGCTCAAACACAAACCATTGCACCATACAGGCTCTTACAAGAGATAAAAATATAGTTGAAAATACATACAAAAAATTAGGACAAAAATGACGAATAGAAAACCCAGCATCTTGTTTAGAGAGCATGAGCCTTGTACAATCAGTCCTCAAAGGCCCACTGATACATAAGGTTCTTCACAAAAGAGAGTAGGATGGGTGTCAGTCTAACCTCCCTTGGCCAGAGGCCAGAGCCTTGGGGGCAGCCATTGAGAAGGCCTTCTCCCATGTTTACACCAGATGTACCTGTGAAGGTGGAGGGACTGAGAGAAGGGCCTCTCCAGCAGATTTCAAAACACAAGACAGGTTTGTAAGGGAGCATACAGTTTTTCAAATGACCTGGATAATATGTATATGTAGGCAATCTAATTGTTCCAAAATGTTAGGAGGAAATTGGTTTCATATCAAAAAACTCCCTGATACCAACATTTCATGCTGAGGGAGTTTATAAAAAATATAAATAATATTTCTGATGGTTATATGCTTAAGTGATAGTTTGAAGATAATGCAGGTATTGAAATCCAGTTAAACTAGTTGAAAATGGTGCTATAGACCCAGTAGGTAAAGTAAACCTAAATTCAATGGCACAAGTCATACTATGGCAGTACTCTATTCACTTATCCATTCAAACATCATAAAGAACCTTCTGTAAACAATAGCATTTAAAAGTCCAGAAAATGTATCATCCTTCCCCTGTCTGCTATCCTCTGGTTCAGTTGGACTGTATTTCCCATCATCCTCAATCAGTGTGACCAGGCATTCTCTTCCTTGTGAATATTAAAGAAAGGAAAGTTAACTTGTTTTAGAGAAAGTGTTACCCCAAAATAGCTGCTGCAAACAGATAATGCCTCATTTCTCAGTGATCTGAAAGATGCTGTCTGCCGTGAGGATTGTACCACATCAGAAATGGTATATCTGTATCACCTGTGATGTTTACAAATAAAGGTTTTAAACTTTATTAAAGTTAAAATCTACTTGTGACACACAACATTCTGTAAAATTGCATTTTTTTTTTAAAAATACCAGAAATGCTAAAAGCAGCCATGTGGTAGATCTTAAATCCAGAGCTTTGGAAAAGTGTCTTTCCTTTAAAACTGCCTTTCTAATCTGAACAGATCTCATAAGCTTTTTCCTTTTATAACATCAGACATTTCTGCTGAAAAGGCTTTTGTTTTGGAATTGTGGCAATTGCAATTACCAGACTTGTCGTTCATTAGGAAATACATACCCGGCAGGAATGGCAACAATCCAACTTTAAATATGGCATGAATAAGTTCTGTGCTGAGGAGTCTCAACTGTTGCACTGAGAAAGCATGATCAGAAGAAACATTTCCTTTAGAATCTACCTTAATTATTGCAGACATGAGTGATCTGTGAGAGGAATGTTCACATATGTGGCTGCTGACAAGATCAGGATCTATATCTTTCAGTGTGCTTTGGAAGCCATAAAGAAAGATGGATAAGCAGGTGGTTCCTGGGAATCTTGGAGCTGGCTTCCCCCTGTTCTGTACAGACCTTGTGTCTGATGTAGATGACCTATTTATCCAGTGAGTGAGCCAATCCTGTTTTGGGATGATGTCCAAAAATGTAATTTTTGATGTAAATATTCACCCTACTGTTAAGTTGCTTTTAAGACAGCTTTTGTTTTGTTAAAAAGAAATGACAGCTCAGGATTCCAGGAGTGTGATTCTCCCACCCACCATGAAGCAGCTATGATGACACCATTTCTGGGTGTATGAAAAGTGCTTTTCCTTTGGAAAGGAATCATTTTAGGGCTTCTTCTTCTTCTTTTTTTAAAGAGCATACAAAACCACAAATATCCCTGAATTGTACCATGGAAATAGGCTGTCATGTAATATTTTTGGTTATGGCAGTGTGTAAACAATGAAGACCTAAGTCCAGTTACAAAGCCCAGTTGGAATAGATGTATTGAATGAATAGGGCTTACTTAAGAGTAGACTTGCCAAGAATACACAGCTTATCATTCTCCATTTCTGGCAAAAAGTAATGACAATAACATTGCGTAAGCAACTAAAATTTGGGTTGATTGGCAGTTTGTGTGGCATTGGCCATGCAGGCATCACCATAAATGAGGACAGAAGAGAATGCAGATTGCATATGCTAATTTATATGTTTGGAAGCAAGTTTGGAAGTAATTGGCATAATTTATATAGAAATATATATAGCAGATAGTATGGTACATGAGGGTACATATGACTACAAAAAGGTGATTTGTGTCTTCTCAGTTTGTTGTCCAGGGGCCAACTTGGACGATCTACTTCAGGATCCCTGTACCTGCTTCTGATGCAGAGGTGGGCAATGGCATAGGGGACAGAGGATAGCTTCCAGACCTTCCAATCTGGTTCATCCCCTGCATAGCAAGCCCAAATACCTCTGTTTTCTGTTGCAGGTCCTCTCAAAATGATGACTGGAAGTGAGGTTTTGTCACTTTCTATTGCCATGTTGAAAGGGACTTCAGGAGAAAATGGAGGGTTCTGGGGTACTACTGGGTATAAGGTATTTTCCTGTGTTTTCATGCATTTGAGAAGATTGCTGCATGGCTTGGGAAAAAATTTCATGAGACCACACCATTTAAAAAAAAAATGATGATGGCTTGGGAGAATGGTGGTGGATTTAGAGACCAGGAAAATGAATTCGAAGGCCATGTGCAGCCCATGGGCTGCAATAACACACCTCTATTCCAGTGGATCTTTACCTTTAAACCAGACTTAACTGGTCAGAGAATACCCTCAAACAGAGGACTGTAGTTTGAAAAGCAGGACACATGGTTCCTTATTGGTATTCATTGCTGTTGAATGGAATCGTCACTTTCTCTTTTCTGAATCCTGCTCTCATTTAAAAAACATACTGCAAATGGTATGTGGCTTTTTTCAGTGGTATGATCTTTATGGTATAACTCCTTCCCCTGAAAGACTTTCCAAATGAGCAGCTCTGGATTGGGTTAGAGTTTTAGTACTGCAGGCATTTCTATTAAAATTCCTTTTAATTTTAATTATCTTGGGTTTTTTTTAAAAACATAGATATTCTGTTGAATAACTTGGTATGCTAGGTGGGCTATATCTTTGTGACAAAGAAAAAGTAATAACAGTAATGAAAAAATATACAGTAGTTTCCCACCAGTCCTGGGGTTTGCATAGTGTTCTTGCCTGCTTTTCCTTATGTTCTTTGATTATAGGATTGTTCACTTCCATTGTTCAAATATGTGTATATGCTGTTACTTTTCATATTTTCTCCTCCCCCAAAAATAATAATGATGAAAATCTTTAATTATATTTGAGTCTGAAAGGTGCATCACTTACCCAAGAAATTAAGAGACAAATGAACACACATCTTGTGACTTGGAATAATACATCTAATGATAGTGTATAATTTCCTTTTCCTTGTATATAAATCTGTTTTGGTTCTGGTTAGTACCTACTTTGTTAAGATTATGTTATCCTTTGAAATCTGGAGTAAAGATGATGATGATGATGGTGATGTGTGTGTGTGTGAATATTCTTGCATGAAGAAGAAGAAGAAGAAAAGAGCAAGCTTTGTTCCTGAATTTGTTGATGATAAATTGATGCGTGGGGAAGATTATTATATTTCATCTCCTCCTCCTCCATACATTGCTGGATCTTCAGGTGAACCAAAAAAAGAAATATATTTTTCAAATGGGGTTATTTTAGAAGAGAAATTTTAAGAATGAACAATGTGGCCTCCAACATTATTTGAGCCATCACTTACAACAGCCTCATCATCTGCTCCTTCAGCAGTAATGAGCATGAATGCACTTTTGCACTGAAACATTATGCAAACTGTGAAGGGAGGAAATGTCTTTGAGATAGTAATGAAAGAGAGTGGGAAGGGAAAAAAAAAACTGGTTTGTTGCACAAATGTTATTTGGGGATATGAGGCAAAGAAGACCTTAATCTGGAAACATCAATGGCCAGTTGAACTGTCCAGCTGATTCCATAGAGTGAGAACCTATTACAGAAGAAAACTGAAAATCCATTTTGCCTTGTTTGGTAGTGTTCTTGATTGCCATAATAGAAATTGGGTTGTTGACAAAGACAGTATACTTTGTAGTATACATTGTTGGCTGTGTACCAGTTCCACTGTCTTGGCTCCTCTGAAAGAATCCTGGGAATTATGTTGAGACTGTTGAGTGTTAATGGCTAAATCAATAATATAGATACAACCCAGATGCCATCGAAAGACTTCTGCATTTCCACATTCACAATTAGATTTGTGGACCCACTAGAGCAGATGTATGGTTGCTGAAGATGCCACACTGTAGGGATATAACTTGCAGAACACTATTTCAGGGTAGTGGTCTCTTACATTACATGAGCATTTCCCACCAACATAATGAAGAAACGTTTCCCCCTTAAATGCTGCTTTCTGTAATCATTTTCCAAATGGGGTATTATTTTTAACATTGTTAGTAAAAATGCTTGGATGAATGCAGAATTCAAAAAGATTACATTTCAGTCTTCATACTCTACTCCTAATACCTTATCACACGGGGGAAGTTAGGGGCTTAAACAGCAATTATCCTGTGCAAAACACGCTATCGCAATTATGTTTTTCACACAGTCAATAAACAGCAACAAATCATTTTTGGGATTTCTCCATGAATGATTTGTTGCTGTTTATTGCCTGTTTAATAGCAATGTCGTGTGAATAACATGTTTTGCATGGGAGAATCACTGTTTAAACCCCCGGTTTTGCCCGATTTCCCACGTGTGATAAAGTCCATAGAGCCTAAAGTTTGTTTTTTTAAAAAGCTAGCCGCTCTCCGCTCATGCCATTCCCTTTTATTTGGCAAATCAGCTGCATGGATATCTTTGGGAGGTGCTTTGGTAAGAAATTTGGAGAGCAGGAATGCTTACTCTTTCATATGCATAGTAAAGAGTATGGTTGGGAGGTTGTCTATCTGAGTCCAAATTAGAACCTAACTCAATGTTACACTGAATGTAAGGTGGTCACCCAAATGGTTAGTCCCTCACTCCACGTGTGGTACCCCACATGTGTTGCAACTTAGGTTTGTTGATTATGATATATCCCAGCCAATAACAGGCAATGCAGTGGAGCCAGTGAAGACATATGCAAGGTAGTACAAAGGCACACACTACCAATACCTTCAGTTGGGGAGTATAACAAGATGGTGAAAGGGGGAGTATTCCTGTTCAGGGGGACAGGTAGCAATACCTTCTTCTCAGATACTCTACTCCATCTCTGGTTTCTGCCTTCCCCCCACAACATTCCTGTACCCCCAGAAATTCACACTCATACTACAGCCAATGGACTTTTTCAGTCCTCACTGGACTGTCTTTGTTTTCTTTCATTATTTCATTGGTATTTCTGCATAACGTAGGTTTCCCTTGAGCATGCTGATATCCCTTGTTATGTCAAAGTGGCCCTTCTGGCTATAATCCAGCCTGCATGCACCATTAGAGTTCACTGTTAGAGCAATGGTGAGAGTAGGGCGAAACAAAATGTGTGGTAGATGTTTTCTGTGGCACCTACACATGAGAGCTAGCTTGACGTTTGGATCTTCCATATACTCTTTAAAAAAACAGTTGTCTCAATGTGTCCTTATTTTCTAGAGTAGATAAGTGTAGTACAGTACAACTGCAGTATCTGTAGGATTGGTACACATAGTTTTACTTAGTCACATGTGTAAAATATGTTTTCTCTAGGCATTTTCTAGTCCCCCAACATGATTTTATGATGTGCTTCTGGAAGAAGTTGATCGTAGAGTTGCACTAGAGGATATAGAGGTGTTTTCTCTAGGAATGTCTAGTTCCTCCAGCACGAATCTATGGGCACCTTCCAGAAAAAGTAATTTATTCAATAGTGTTCACATTATCTGTGGTTTCATTTTTCCATGGTAGGTCTGAGAACGTATCCCCCACAGATACAAGGGTCATACTGTAGATAACTTTCAATGTTTTCAGCTTATGGTAACCCTAAGGCTACCATGGGGTTTTCTTGGCATGTTTCTTTGGGGGTGTATGTTTGCTATTACCATTCTCTGAGGCTGAGTGTATATGACTTGCTCAAAGTCACCCAGTGGGTTTCCATAAGTTTTAGTCTTCTTGAAACACACACATATACACACACTGGCAGGCCATCCTTTGAACTCTCAGCCTTATGTAATATTAGGACATTTCAGTTTCCTGTTTGTGGAATTCTTTATGTCTGAGAATATAAAATTCAGTTTTGTTTTTGTAAACTAAAATGAGTTACACAGATATTATTTACTTCCAGGATCCTCACTTTCTCTTCCAAACTCAACCCTGTATTTCTGTGTTTTTGTTTTCTAGCTTTAAAACTAATATAAAGCAATTTATTAAAATGTCCAATTGCTTTTAATGCCACTGCGGGATGTTTTTATAAATATCCCACTGACTTAGTACTGTAATCTACAATTGGAATTGTAAAGATTGTGGATAAGCACCTTCTGTGCCTGAAAGATTTGGGAAATGTATGGGGCATGCAGACAGCTGGTGTGGGAGGATCACTCCAGGAATGCTGTTTTGCAGGATATCTAATTTTTGCAAGGAGATGTTATAAATATCCTGGTGGTTTATAAAAACGATTGAACATTATGTTGACACTCTTGCATAGATCAAGAGCCTAATGTGATGCTTGCTTCTAGAAGTAGTGTGTGTCCTTAATTTTTGCTTCTCTCAGGTGCCTTTGAAATTGCTCCATTGAAAAATGAACCTAAGGAGATAACAGGCATGAATTGCTGACATGTTTTAGGCCAGATGTTTCTAAGAGCAATACGCAGACAAACCAAATTTGAATCCAATAGAATCCAAAGAACAGAAGGCAGTTTAGGCACAGGTCCCCAAGAGGCAGAGTTGTGTTTGGCTTCAAACCATTTGAGTTGTAATGGAGGGCAGGTAAGTTAGGTTAGAGTGGTCCAAAAAGCTAGACCAAAGACCAAAGTCTGTGCATACTCAGGCACAAAGGGTCCATCACAGCAGGAGCCAGAAGGTCCAGGAAGGGCAGAGAAGGCTAAATCCTTTATGAAACTTATTATGCATGAGCCAGCCAGGTTTTAGCAGAAATGACAAAAACCACAGCATTAATTTTCATTAAAAACAAACATTGAAGTTTATCGCACCAGCCCTAAAACAGGCCTATTGCATTCTAAAACGTGTGTGTGCAGGGGCGCGTACGGAATGGGATGTGACTAAGGACGGCATTTTACTGCATGCTGGAATGTTGCCGCTGCCGCCAAGTGTTCCAATCACATCCTCCCTCCGTTCCAGAGGGTGACATTTCTGAGAACGCTTTCCAGTGTGCAGTAAAATGCCGTCCTTAGCTCCATCCCATTCCATGCGCGCCCTCGTTTTAGGACGCAACGGGCCCGTTTTAGGGCCGGTGCAATAAACTTCATTAACAAATGAGATTATCAATCAGAATAACAATACAGAAAGTCTAAAAACCAAAAATACTAACACTATAAAACCTCTGTCAATTATATAGACAATTCAATATAAACTTGTATGAAGAAAAGTTAATAACTAATTGGATGAAGAACAATGAATAACTAATAAAGAGGTTTTGCTTTTTGGATGGTTGAAACTAATGCAGAATCTATGGCTAGGGAGGGCTGACTGCAATAGCTTTATTCTTAGAGTAAGGGAATGGTTTGGTGATCTAAATGTGAAGGGCATTTGTAGGTAGGTCAGAAGAATTAACTTCTGCTGTTATTTCTCTTGCATTTCAATGCTGGAATTTGATGGGCAGAGCTTCTGAAAAGATTTTAAATGTTTTGAATTTAGCCTGAGCTTTAAAAATTATTTAAATTTGATATAATGCAGAATGTATCTTGCCAATTTAGAAGAAAACTATTCTGTAAAGGACTACTTGACAGGGTGAAATTTCCAGTTTATAAATAGTAGGATCCCAGTTAGCAACCTGGGGATTGCCTTTTGGTCCTGAAATATGGAGTTCCTTTTTCTTAAACTGATCAAGGTCATTATTATGAAGGTGTAGATGAACTCTAACATAGATTTCATTTTGGATTTTGGGGCAGTTTCTAATTTAAGTTGATTAAGAGTGTTTAAAACTGCTGATAATGGCATGAAGGATCAATGCTCCATGACATGATGTTTATCACTTCCCTCCATTTGCTGAGTTTATAAAGGGAGGGTCAGTTTGAGTAGCAGGCTTTTTTTTAACTTCAGCTTTGCTTCAGTAAACTCAAGAGTCTTCTTAAGACAATAAATCAAAGTGAATTTGTGTTGGTGAAGGACTTAGTAAGCTGCGATTTCTATTGCTATACTAGTCGGTTTTAGATTTGGTATTATAGAAGGTATTGAAGAGCTCCTTGTTCTTTCTTTCCCTTCAATTTATGGCTTTTAATTTTGCACCTTACCTGCTCATTACAGTCTCAACTGAAGACTAGAGCCAGTAAGTAGTAAAAGATATTTTCAGCAACCTTCCTGGCTGAAGGCTGAAGCTTTAAAAAACTGAACTTCCAGAGCTCCAATGTCCAGCTTTGTCCAATTTTATTGATTGATTGATTTGTTAACTTCATTTATATGGCACCTTTTTCCCAGAGTGGGACCTAACACAGCTTCCAGAAAGAACAAATTAAAAACATGTACAATATTTTTTAAATTAAAAATCTCCACATTAAAAACTATAAAATCATTTAAAAGCCATACAAAAGTTACAAACAAATAAAACACGCATACTGTATAAATAAAAAATCATCTCTGCTTGACCATTAAAAGCCTGCTTAAACAAAAATATATTTGCCTATTGGTGAAAGGAAAGCAGAGAGGAGGCCAGCCTAGCCTTTTGCAGAAGGGTGTTCTAGAGGTTGAGAACAGCCACTGAGAAAGTTCTCTCTTCTGTCTGTACCATGTGAATTTGTGATGGTGGTGGGACCAAGAGAAGCCTTCCCCTGACGTAGCATTCCTGCAGATTTGTATGGCAGGATACAATTTCAGTGGTCTCACTATTCAGGTGCAGGGAGTTTGGACTTCACCAGGTGACACCCAAAAGAGGGGTGACATCTGGTCAGTTACTTCCACTTCTCAAGAGGAGACTGCTGTGGTGGCAACGAAGGAGGAGGCCAAGTGTGATTCTCTCAACTTTGCCATGGTGATGGAGGTCTCCTCAAGAGGAGGCCTCTGCTATCACAGTGAAGGAGGAAGCCAAGCACGACTCTCCCAGCTTTGTGGCAATGGTCTCCTCAGGAGGAGGCCACTGCCACCGTGGCAAAGGAGAAAGGGTGAGTATGCTCTTTTGACTACTGCCACTTCCCCTGGCAGGCTCTTTGCACCAGGTAACACCGGGGTGGCGATGCCGCAATAAGACTTTCAGATAGTTTGGATCTAAGCCATCCAAAATCCTTTAACAGGAGGAGGGCCTTTGCTCCTGAAGAGACCTTCCTTGTAGGCTAACATTCCTCTAAGTAGCCACCACCAACTTTATCTTTGCCTTTAAACACTCATGGTCTCTTGGACTTGGAGAGGGCCCTTCCTCTTCCTCTGACATGGTGGAAGAGCTCTTCTATCTTGTAGTGAAGCTCTCAGACCCTTTCCTGGAGGGCCCAGGGTCAGCTTTCTGGTCGATGAGGCTCATGTTCATCCTTGGAGGAGGATCTCTCCTGTTGGCTCATGACAGTTGTATGACAGGATTTCCAGTCACTGCTACTGCCACCAGGTCCATATCCTGCAATCTCAGAGAGCAGATCACAGCATTCCAGTGTGATCCACTGTCTAAGTACATTGTCACTTTTCTATCCTATGATTGGGAGTAGGCATGCCACATCCATGCAAGGTCTCCCTCTGTCTTCTCCATCAAAACCCATAGTTCTTTCTCTTCCAAGGGCCCCTACTGTCTCCCCCCCCCGCCCCCCAGAATGGAAGGAAGAATAAATCATGTGAAAAAGTTGATCTCCATGTGGGGTGCAGGGGTACTTTCATTCTTTTTAAGTAGACATTTCCCCAAAGACTAAAATGTCTCCATATCCCAGGAAATAAAAATAAATGACTGTTCTATATTTGACTAACTTGGTGAAGAAACGTCTTTTAAAAAAAATCTCTGGGTGCATGCTTTTGAGGATCAAAGGGCTCATTCACAGTAGTTTAGAAGTGATTCCTCTCTCCCCCGTAATGATAGATGATGATGAATGGTGTAACAACAGCATGACTCAGTTTTTTAAAATAAATTACATCCATATGGTTGGCCTGTTTGGAAAAGCAATCTAGAAATAATATAGGTGGGAACATATGCTTCCTCCTCCTTCTCAATATATTTTCTCAAGGCAAGAGGGCAGTTTGCATACTTTATGGGTGTTATTTTTTTTAGCATGAATACTCAAAATCGGAAAGTACAAGGAGAAAGATGGATTATTTCCAATATACTGTACTTTTATTATCTTAACATCTGGGTTCTTAAGCTATGAATGAGTTTGAAGCTGTAAATTTCCAGGCTAATTTATGATACAAGATACATTGTCATATTGCCTTAGATAAAACAATAACATAAAGAAAGGGAAATAGTAGTCCACAAGGTTTGGAAGAATAACATTTTAAAAGACGATAAACACCATCATTCCCCCTAATCTAGGCGGTGAGTGCTGACAAAAAGGAAGCTGAAAAGGGAAAGCTGAGAAATGAGAGAGATATAGCAGCATGTTGAAAGTTGAGGTTTGCAGAAATGCCATTTTGAAAATGAAAAAATGGCAGAGAAACTCACATAACAGCCCAAGATAAACTATGTATCCTTATTAGTCATGGAATATTGAGACTCAGGTTGGATCCGCACTAGGAAAAATAGCCTTTTGACATGTGTGTCCTACACTCAAATCAGCATCAAGATGGAATTGGGGGAGTAGGATGACTAAGAGTGGTAGATGGATGGTTACCTAAGCCGAACAGACATGGTCTCACCATTTTTTAAATGTTCATTTCCAGCTGTGGTATGTGTATTACATTTATTTGAATATTTATTATTTTATTAAAATTTCATTACATGATCAGATGAGGGAAGGAAGAGGGAGTGTGCCCGTGCTCCCCCAATCCGTCAGAAAAATCTTTCACTGGGACAGGAAGGGTGTAAGACGATCAGATAGTGAAGGGAGGAGGGAATATACACACATAGGGTTGCCATAAGTGAGGACCTCCAAACCAGGACAATGTGGACAAATGTAGGGCAACATTTCCAATGTAGGACACATTTTTATAAAATGGAGGACGCGCAAAAATTGAGGTTTTTTTTTTTTTTAATGTTAATTAATGCATGTTTTAGGCATGATCAAAATGGAGGACATTTTTGCATTATTCTTAGACAGATGGCAGAAATGATTGCCTCGGGTTCAACTGTACATCTCAGAGTGTGTACTTGGGCAGGGGAATGTGGTTTTCTTCACTGCGCATGGTTTGTAAAAATCACAGCAAGTTACATTGGCCGTGCCTCAGAGGTTTGTTGATTCAGTACCATCCTCATCATCATCGTCTCATCATCATCATCACTCACTATAATTGTCCAAAAAAGGCGGACTTGTTAGCATTCAAAGCACCATAAATACACAAAAAATGCACTTGCACATATTTAATAATAAAAAATAATGAAAAAAAAATAAAAAACAAGGCAGGGGTTGTATATTTTCATAATAAAATAAGTAATAAAATAAAAAAACAAGCAACATAAAAATTAATAAAATAAAACAAAAACAACAAACAATAATAAATAATAATAAAACAAAAACAGCAATAATAAAATTAATAAAATAAATAAAAACAAGCATATAAAAATTAATGAATAAATATAAAAACAAGCAATAATAAAATTAATGAAATATAAAATAAAAACAAGCAATAATAAAAATTATGAAATAAAAAACAGCAATAAAAAATTAATGAAATAAAATAAACAAAGCAATATAAAAATTAATAAAATAAAATAAAAACAAGTAATAAAAAATTAATAAAATAAAATAAAAAACAAGCAATAATAAAAATTAATTAAAAATAAAAGCATAATAAAAATTAAAAATTAATAAAATAAGTATTTTATATTTTTAAATTCATTTTAAAACCCCAAAATACCAAGGCAGACCTAATGGCCAGTGACTCAGCTTTCCTCCCTCCTCCTCCTCCTCTGGCCCATTCTGCCCTGGCCTTGGCACCCTTCCTCCGGCTCCTTCCTCCTCCCTCCCCCTCCTCCTCCTTTAGATGGCAGGCGCGCACGCGCGGGGGGAAACCAGGGCAGGCGCGCGCGGGGGGAGGAAAGTGAGGCAGGCGCGGCGCACGGGGAGGGAGGAGTGAGGAGGCGCGTGCACGCAGGGGGAGTGAAGTTGGGAAGGCCGCGCGCTGCCCCTGCCCCTGCTGAGGCCTGGGCGTGCGCGCAACCCTCCCAGTGGGGGCGCGGCTGGCGGCGGCGCTTCTGCCGCCTGCCGAGGAAGAGGAGGAAGGCGGAGCCGGGAGGGGAGGTGGGTTGGTGCCGCAGCCAGCCGCATTAGCGGCGCGGCCAATGGCCGGAGTGGGCCCAAACCGGGAACAAGGCACGGGTGGGGGCCCAAACCGGACCGGGACCGGGAGGGGCCCCCCGAAACCGTGAATGGCACGGGGGCCGCCGGGTTATTGCAAAGCACACACTCCCCTGATTGGGCAGATTCTTTCGCTGGCTTGGAAAAAGTGTAAGGGGATTGGATTATGTTTGTGTTCATCTGTGTTTATGACAAATGATGAGGGGACAGATTGGCCCTGCATGCCCCTGGTAATTTCACTGGATCCACCAAAGCCATGACCATAGAAGCAGCCACCAGCAGCCACTTCTCACTTCCTCCTCCTGCCATCACCATCCCACCTGCAACTCCAGCTCTCTCCTTGACCCATTCCCGTTTTGCTCCCTCTGTCTGTCCTGGAGACCAGCACACCCTGTGCCTTTCAAGCCATGTGTATATGTGTTTGTGAGAGAGACATTTAAAATTCCCTTGCTCACTCATGGTCGCTTGCTGGGCCACAAAGGGGTGTGTGTGTGTAAGGGATTGGACAGGGGAGCCATCCAATAGCAATAGCAAGTACATTTCTCTACTGCTTATCAGTGAATTTAGCACACTCTAAGAGGTTTATAATGTATAAGCCATTTGCCCCCAACAAACTGGGTACTCATTTTACTGACCTAAGGAAGGATGGAAGACTGAGTGGACCTTGGGGCTTTGCCTGGGATCAAACCTTGTGGCTGCAGTACTGGCATTTAACCACTGTGCTGCCAGGGCTCCCTATAAATAAACCAATAGCCTATCTTGCACTTTGCATATCCAGTGAGAATGCAAGGCGCAAGAAAGGCTACTGGTTTATTTAAATTACATTGACATATGCACATGCACATACATTCTGGGAAGAGAAAAAAAAAAGCAGTAATGATTGTGTGCCCTGAAATACTTGGATTCAGACATGGGAAGGAACACTTTTTTATACTGATCTGAATCTGGATGCTGGAAATGTATGACTACCAATGGAATTTCAGACCTCATTATTTATGACTCATTGTGGCACTAACAGGATGAAATCAGGGCAGAATACTGCAGACTGGTGATGAATTATTTTACTGGTGTGGATTTAGCCAGAGTTGGAAAAGAAAACCAACAAATTGTTGTGGAAATCAGACTTGGAGTATCCTAGAGGATAGAGTGGCTGAAACAATGAACAGGATCCTTATCTTCTTACAAAAAATGGAAATTCTACACGTTGCAGCTGCAGAAAACACATTTTGGAGTGTGGAGGCTGGCTGCGTGGAACTCTCCCATCCCTATTGTAAGTTCTAATGCATATTAGGTCCAGCTTCAGTCTCTCACCATGAAAAGTCTTTTTATTATTATTCTTTTGGCACCATCCTCATGGCAAATGTGGCTCCTAAGTCAACAGGTTATTCAAATTTTGTCTTTGTTATCTTCATTATCCCTGTAGATTTTGCTTATGTTTGTTTGGCTGCTTTTGTGACTAGAACATTGTTCTTGGCTCCAGTGACCTAGAGATAAATGTGCCACTGTTTTGTCCCTGTCATCAAAGTGCTGTTGTATTGAGGGCCACGTCATATTGGCAGGTTTTCAAAAGCATGACTCAAAAAGAAAGGCTTTATTGAAAGCTCCATGGTGCAAAACCTCCATACAGCCTGCTTTGTTTGTGGTCCCCGATATCCAAGAAACACATTGTGATCTTAGAGGTTGGTAAACAATCCACTACAACAATCTAAGATGAATAATGAGTGTAAAGGGTGGGAGAAAGACTTGAAGATATTTTCTGGCTGGCAACAAATGTAGGAGGTGATTCACATTGCATGTTCATTATATAGTGAGTGTAACATCAAAGATGGTTTGTATGTGTGCATGAACTGTTGCAGATACATTACATGCAGAACTCTTACATTTCCTCAGCTGCAATGGAAATCAGTCTACCCATCCATCAGTCAGTAATGAAGGGTAGAAGGCAAATGGTGTCTATGTGTAAATCAGCCCTCAAAATGGATGGGGAACCTGTAGCTCTACAAAGGTTGTTGGACTCCAACATCTGCTATCCCTACCCATCATGACCAAGGATGAATAATTATGAATGTTGTCTTTCATCAACATCTGGAAAACCACAGGTTCCGCATCCCTATCTAAAAGGTAGTTGGTCTTGATGGACTAGTAAACTTCCTTATATTTGTGGCGGCCATGTGTGAGACCACATGAGAAACTTTGGAGGGGTGCTATTACTTTTAAGAAAATTGGGAGCAAATGTTTCAAAAACAGGTACAGTACATGAAAAACTGCCTCTACTTTCAACTTCTTCCTTTGTTCATATCAGGTTGCCAGTCTTTCCCCTCTCCTTTCAGCATGGAAATTTGTACACATTTTCCATATACTGTATATTTTCTATGTTGTTTACTTTTATTTATATTGGTTTCTTCATGTATGCATTTTTGTTGTATTTCCCCATTGCTCTTAGATGAATGGGGCAGAACAGCTCCAGCCTTTTTTGGATGAAAGGGATTACTTGGAACCATCACAAATTAGGCTCAGACCTGGTTTTGAGGCAGAAATAGCTTTTGTTGCCTTGATGGAATGGTAACCGGACCTTGTCTTGAAATCAAGAGTGTTCTTGTCTAGTCTGCTGGAACTCCCAGTGGTGTTCCATACCATCAGTTTGGGTAGCCTTTTGAGTAACTTGATTTACATAGGTCTTGATCCACTGTTTAATTGGGGCTGTTAGCTGGGCCTGCTTGGCTGAACATTCCCAGATAGTGCTGGAGAATGTTATTCAGCCTCTTGGTTAATCTTGTGGTCCCACAAGGTTGCTCTGTCCTCCATACTTTCTGACATCTATGTGAATTTGATATGGTAAGTCAACTGGAAGTTTGGGATTGGGTCTCACCATTTTGCTGATGGTACCCAGCTCTTGTTTCTTTTTCTCAATGGATAGCAAGGAGGCTGTGGAAATTCTGAATTGTATCTTGGTACAGTGATGGATTCAATGTGGTTGAAGAAATTGAGGTTCTGTCCAGAATAGACAGAAGTATTGCTGGGCAGAAAATATAGCCTGGGACTGGGGTTATAGCCTGTTCTGCATATTGTTGAACTGTAGTTCCCAGTAGTATTGGCCAGCACAGCCAATGGTGAGGAATGTTGGGAGTTGCAGTCCAACAGCCTCTGACAGGTTGCATGATTTCCATCCTGACTTAAACAGCTGGGACCAGGATGTCTGAAAGATTGCCTTCTAACATATGTGTCTGGCTGGTATCTGGCATTTAATGTTGCAGGATATTTTCCCTGTCATCATCTCTAGGGGCTAGAATCATTGGTGCATATGAGAGGTCTTTCTCTCTTGCGGGCATAGTGCCTCCATTGTGGAACTCTTTCCCAAAGGGAAGTCAGACTGTCTCCATCCCTGCTGAGTTTGTCACTGGTGGCCAAGACACTCTTGTTCCTCATGGTCCTTAAATCTAGTTGTAGGGTTGATTTTTGGGATGGTTTCAGTCTGTCAGAGAATGTTTGGGTTTTTAATTTTAAAAATGTTTTAATGTGTTAAAGATTTTTTCTTTTGTGCATTGTCTTCGAAGCTTGGCAATAAACATACTTTTAATAAAGGAAAGATTGAATGAATAAAGCATATTTTTCAATTTTATTCATTTTGATGGTTCGCATTTTTAAAATGTTTCTATGATTCGATGGATGCAAAACACACCACAGATCTTGCAAATGTACAGATTTCTGTGGCATGGCTCCCTTAGTCTCACAATGAGACTGAAATGTTTTTTATCCCTATTTAAAACTATACTTCTATTCCTGTCAGAAAATTATATGCCAGTTGGAAAAATACAACAACCCCAGGAATCCATCAAGATAAGTGTACTGCTAGGTTGCTACACGTATGCTAGAATTGTGAGCCTTGGGTTCATTTTTTGCAGTTTGGAACACTGGCAGAGTGGATTGATGCCTGTGTGTTAAGTCTCTCCTGATGAAATTATGCCTAGTTGTTCAGGGGATAACATCTGTTTCTCCTGCCTCCATTCTGCAAGGGTAGGCAGATAGCTCCCAAAAAAGCTTCTGCTCACTGATTAGCTTCTTTCCTGGGGAAGAAGGGCCAGCCTTCAGCTTCCCAAAGGAGGACAGAGGGTGATCCTTCTTTCCCAGTTGTGTACAGGCAGATCCTTTGCAGACAGTCAGGAACTAGGGGTATATGAGGCTGTACCTTGGGCTTGTCTGCTAGCTCTTGTGCACCTGGATCAAAGGTGTAGTGCAGAGAAGCCTGAGTCTGCTGGCATATATGGGGGTTACATCAGTGTAAGACTTTGACAGATGTCTGGCCAATATGTGCCACATTGTAGCTTAAGCCTTTTGTACAGATCACCTTGTGATCATGAAGAGTCAACTTGCTGTATATACTGTAAATGATAAAAACTGGTCCTGATTATCCCTTAATGATCCACCAAGGTAGCCTCAAAATGAAAGTTTCCACAAGAGCCGGATACTCCTGTGAGATACAGTGACAACAGGATGGGAGTGTTCCACTTCCTTCTGACAACTTAATATGAACAAACTTCCTCAGAATGGAAACAGCCTCATAATCAGACAACATGAAAACAATGCATACTCTCTGTCGTCTCCTCTGTGTTGTGATTGCTATCTAACCTTGGCTGTGATCTGAAACACAGTTTGTTCTAGTCAGACCTGCAGCTTATATGCTCTAGACATCATGGCTCAGGCATCATATCTTTAATTAATCCTTAAAGGTTCTACATGTACCTCTATCCTTAATGCTGTGTTTCTCAGTAGACTAACCCATTCAGGGCAGAGTAGTCTTTGGAGTTAAGTTTCAGGTGTTTTTCTTTCTAAATTCAAACCATGTCAGTAGGAAGGAGCTGATAATTACCTTGATCAGAGAGGGAGGGAGTGTGTCTATTTAACCCCTCGGCCCATTCACATGGCACAGTTGTGGCACTATGCTACCTTTTTAACCATGTGCTTTGTGTATATGTGTGTGTGTGTCTGTGCGTGTGTCTCCTGGGCAGGAAACAGTTGCTGTGAGGGTTAGTGTACACCTAAACATTGAATATATGTGCTAAATGTTTTAACAATCCCTCGCTTTGGGGACACAGGAACTCTCTGCTTGCAGAATGCAGGTGTTTTTGCAGTGCAGTTCTAGTCTCATGCAATCTTCCTTTCTCTCAGTCATCCTTTCTCTCCCTCTCACCACTCTAATTTTTATAGGAAGGTGGTGGATAACTGCTGTGGAATAAATCCTGGCTGACTCATTTTATAAACACAGTTTTTAGTACCTCACATCAAGTGGCTGTCTTAACAATTAATAAACAACCCCAAACAAACAGTAAAAAGAGCTTGCAAGCTGGGTTTATATAAACATATATAAATATATTCATAGGGGAAAAGTCCTACAGTATCATCTCAGCATTTGCTTTCCTTCATGTGAGAAAAGTTTTAGGATTTGACCTCCATTTAATTTAAAGGAAGGAGGTGAATTTAAGAGGATTCTCTAACAGCAGCCGTTGCTTATGATTGGTTGGAGCAACAAAGTTCTTTGCTAGCTAAAATGCAGTCAAAATGGATGGGCAGGGGAGGGGAAGATTGGAGAGTTCCAGTCCATGTCCCACTTCTCTACACAGTTCTCTCTTGCTTCTTAAAGACTGTCTCATAAGCAACTGCCATTTGTTCCATAGAAATTAATGGTTTCTCCTGGTAACCAGTTAAGGCAGTTGTATTTTATGGACCTTGCTCCTCCATTTGAAAGGCTGTCACAGAGCAGTTCTGTGACTGAAGGGCTATCTGTCTGGTCAAAGACTTGTAGAAAGGTCAGGAGCCATGAGAGGGGAGAGCAAGCTGAAGGGCCTTGAAGTTGCCTACCCTTAAAGTACCTGGAGGGAAGATGTAGCAGCAGGCATATGCCTTGCCTCATCACTGCCTGCTCTAACTGGAGGGATGGATTGCATTGCTATTCAGATTATAGTAATTTCTAAATGTGCATCTATACACCCAGTTGGCATGTGTCAACTGTATACAAAATATGTTCCCTTCTGTTTGTGTTCTGTTTCTGTCTCTCTCACACACATACATTCTGTTATGCTCCCCAGCTTTTCAAGGAAGTACAAGTGGCCATCTAAAGCACCAGTGCAACTTCTCTATTTCTTGCTAAAATATGACAGTGGGATGCGATGAGAAACTCACTCGTGAGGCCTGGGACCATGAAAACTTGCCCCAGCAACAGTGCCTTGCTGGCTACACCCCCAGCTTTATGTGTTTTAAGCTTCCTTGGGTGCACCCAGTGTCTTCATTGGAAGAGGAATCCTCGGTTAAGGTTCCCTCTTTCATGAAGATGCTCCATGTGCATACATTGCAATGAAAGTAAGGCCCTTCTTTCTATCAGTGGATTCTGGCCCAGTCAGTGCTTGTCTACACTTACCAGAATACTCTGGTCTGCCCCTGGAGTAGTCAGGCCCAGAATTTCCCCTGAATCCACACCTTACCTTGCGGGTTTAGCTCTTCTCCCAGTACGACAACAAGTAGTTGGTTTTCCACACAGTCCCTTTGTGCTTCTGCTGAGGTCAGGATGAGGTGCCCAGCCAAGCTATCGATGCTGGGGGCCTTGTTCTAACCTCAGAGTGACTTGGACTGTGATGGCAGCACTAGGCAATACATGGGAACTGTGAGTTAAAATGCCGCTTCTGCCATTGCTGGAAGACGAGCCATACCAAAATGTGAGTTGTTGTTGTTGTTATTATTATTATTATTAACCTTTATTTATAAAGCGCTGTAAATTTACACAGCGCTGTACATACAATCTTATTAATTGGACGGTTCCCTGCCCTCAGGCTTACAATCTAAAAAGACACGACACAGAAGGAGAAGGGAGTGGTGGTGGGGAAGGGGCCTGTCTAGTAAGATAATACATATAAAATACATAGCAATACAGGAAATAAAACAGACAACAAAAGAACATCAAATAGCAAGTGACAATTATGCAATGCCTGGGAATGCTTCTCTGAACAGGATGGTCTTCAGCTCCGTTTTGAAGCTGGTTAAGGAAGTGATGGCTTTTGCTCACGGGGGAAGAAGGTTCCAGGAGTGAGGGGCAGCAAGTGAAAAGGGGTGAATCTGAGATGGGGCAGAGGAAATCCTGGGCTGGGACAGCAGACCTTGACTACCAGAACGGAGGGCCCTAATGGGAAGGTGAGGGGAAATAAGGTCTGATAAGTAAGGAGGGGCCAGCCCATGGAGGGCTTTAAATGTCGACAGCAGGAGCTTGTACTGAATACGGAAAGGGAGTGGGAGCCAGTGAAGGGATGCCAACACAGGAGAGATGTGGTCAGAGCGCTGGGTGGAAGTGATAATGCGTGCAGCTAAATGCTGGACAGAGATTAAAGGACGGAGGTGAGAAAGAGGAAGCCCAGCCAGGAGGACGTTACAGTAATCCAGTCGTGAGATCACTAGGGCATGGACCAGGATCTTGGCAGTAGAGGCGGAGAGATATGGTCGGATTTTGGCAATATTGTACAAAAAGAATCTACAAGCCTTGGCTGTGATCTGGATCTGAGGGATACATGACAGAGAAGAGTCAAAGATAAAACCAAGACTGCGGGCTTGCTGGACTGGTTGAATAGAAATGTTGTCCACAGAGACAGAAAAGGAGTGTTGAAGGATGGGCTTAGGAGGAAAGACAAGGAGCTCCGTCTTGGACATGTTGAGCTTCAAACGCCGATGGCACATCCACTGTGAGACAGCTGTGAGACATGATGAAACTTGCTGTTCAAGCCTTGGAGAAAGATCAGAGGTGGAAAGATACAGCTGGGTGTCATCGGCATACAGATGGTAGGAAAAACCAAAAGAGCTGATGAGTTTTCCTAAGGACAGTGTGTAGAGAGAAAACAGAAGGGGACCCAGAACAGAGCCCTGGGGAACTCCAACAGATAAGGGAACAGGAGAAGTCTGACCGCCTGCAACTACTGCAAAAGATCGACCAGACAAATAAGATCTAAACCAGTCGAGAACAGAGTCTGAGAACCCAAGGTCAGAAAGTATATCCACTAGAAGACAGTGATCAATGGTGTCAAAGGCTGCAGACAGATCAAGAAGGATGAGAACAGAGTAAAGGCCATTAGCCTTGGCCTGTAAAAGGTCATTTGAGATCTTAGTGAGAGCTGTCTCTGTGGAATGCCTTGGGCGGAAACCAGACTGAAAGGGATCGAGGATGGAGTTGGCTTCAAGAAACTCAAGACATTGAGAATAAACAACCCGTTCCAAAACCTTAGAAAGAAAGGGGAGAAGAGAAATTGGACGATAGCTAGACAGAGAGGAGGGGTCAAGAGAAGGGTTTTTTTTTTAATGCGGGTTAGAAGAAGGAAGCCCCAGATTGGATGTAGGTGTTGTGAAGACAATCCAGATCTGATTGGGGGTTTTGGCCCTACATTATGTAGGCAGTATGCAGTGAATTCAGTGGGAACTTGGGAACAAAGTCTATGTGTATTGGTGGCTAAACAACTTGTGCCCCTTTTGTTTGTTTGTAAGGCATGAAGGGATTTTCCTAAACCTTCTACCTAATAAGTTTGAGGAATGGGATGAAATATATTTGAGAACATTGTTGAACATATTGTGATGCATCCAAGTTCTGAAGCAAATGTGTATTTTAGTGAGGGTCAAATTCAGTTTCAGGTAAGTTCTTGGAAGGCTACATTGCTGTGCTGGGCAGGGCCAAGGCAAGTGTTTGGGCCAGAAATACCAGACTATTTGACATTAATGTTCTTATGGTCAATAACTAAGCCTAAGGAGAGGCATTTCAACCTTTTGGAATATGAGGAAAAGCCACACAGAAGCTTGGAAACTATGAAAAAAATGGTGTCTTGGTAAAGGGACATGGCCATCTAAGCAGCCCTAGAGTGCCAGAGTGGGATCCCATAAGAGGGCCACATTTGCACCCAGAACCTGGTGCTCCTTATCCCAAATTTGTAGTAATGAGCTTGAAGAACAACAAGGCTGTTGAGACTATTAAAATGAAGATGCATACCTAACATAAACATTTGGGCTAAAAAGATCCAGTGGCTCACTTTGGAATTAACAGGGATTTCCATCAGGGTCAAATAGTAGTTCCATTGAGCACTATTTTCATGAAGAATCTGGGGAAAAGTATTAAACTATCTTTCATGGCCCTGATCCTAACTGGGATTTATGAAACTGCTTTTTACATAGCTATAGTTGGTTAAATGCAAATCTAGTTTGCCCTGTTTTATGTTCACTTTCCTGATATTTGGTTTCTTTACTTTTTAATTTTATGTTGTCATTGAGCAGGTGCCATTCTGATTTTAAGATTACAAGCATTGTGCTCACAGAATAACAGAGTTATTGCTGATTTGTTTTCTGAGCTTGCCAACAAGAGAAGATGACAAGAGCCATTCTGTTCTGTATTATGTTGAAATGTAATGTCTATCCCGTCATACTGACTATCATCCTGATCCTTAAGCAGTCACTTGGGAGTACCTAGGATTTCATTCCAACTTAACAACTTGGCACTCTGTGTGTGGTGAATCCTACAGAGTTGCTCTAAATCAAGCTGGAGTTTGTCACATTCGGCATATATTGTATAATTATGTTCTGCCTATGAATGAATTACATCTGAAGTTGCCCTTTAAGTGCTATGTAATTGTGACACATGGTTCATCCAAGGGGGGAAAAAGGGATGTCCACACACACACATACACACTGATCACTAAACTGTAAAATCTAAAAACCCAAACCACCAAAGAATGTGTATAACCTGGTAGCAATGTGCAAGATGATCTTTTGACAGAGGCTGGTGGGAAGGAATACAAAGAGTTGTTTAAAAAAGAGTTCATTCACATCATCTTTCTTATATTATTGCTCTATGAGAATGAATGAACTTGCTTTCTGGAGTGTAAATCATCACTCCCAATCCTGTGATGAATGACCACAGTGCTATCTATATTATAAATAGAGCTGGGGCAAAGTTGCTTTTGGGTTTTGCTGGGAGCATGGGTGATGCTGGGAGCTGTAGTCCAAAATAATCACTTTACTAAGCTATGTGGTTTATCATCTGAGGTCTTGCTCAATTAAGTAGAGGGAGAGGATTATTATGTCATTCTTTGGTATGTAGATGTGGGTGAGGTTCTGAATTCAGTAGTGGGAATTCATTGATGGTGAACAATCTCCTTACAAGGTTAGCCAAAAGAAGTCAGAGTTTCTGGGAACAAATACCAGAACTGAGCAAAGGAGTAGAAAAGGGTGACCTTTTGAAGGCTGTATTTAAAAAAAGCTCCAGTGAGATACTCATCAAACAATATGTACTGACTGTGAACCATTTTTAAAATGAAGTACTGTACTTTACCTGCTACTGAAAACAAAGGTTTAAGAAAGAGTTGAGAACTGGTTTAAGTTAAATAAGCAGTTGAGGGTGCCTCTAAATGTATGTATCAAGCTTTTTAATTCTGTCATAAGCTATTCCAATTCAAGTATTGGTTAAAAATATTCAGGAGCTGGATAATATTTGTCAAATATAATAGGGGAGGACTATGCAAATGTTATGAAAAAGCCTGCAGATGTCAGCTGGTAAGGGATGACTTGGTTTATAGAGAAACAGCTGTATATGGAAACCTTTTTTGGAAGGAAATTGTCTTTATTAATGAGGCAGGAAGTCTGTCTCAGTCACTGTTTTGAATAGATTTGATTGGGCATATTGCCTTATTGGTCAAGACAATTCATCAATTTATCAGTTGCTTTGAAATGCATTCAAAACATGTTGGGAATAAAAGATACACTATGTTGTATTCTGTAGGGGTAGTAGCAGCAAAGTAGCTTTTCAGATAGAACTTTTGCAGCTATTATGACCTCTTTTAGATCTTAGCTTAGTTTACCATGAATTACTATTTTCCTAGAGGCTATTTGAACTGGACAGATGAGAGGGCAACAATCTGAGTTGGGAGCTTGCTGGAAAATGCTGCTAAGGGATTTCTGGCTGGAAAGGAGAATCAGTCTTTGGAGGCTAGAAGGTATGTGGCTACTTTATGGGGACTGATGCGTTTTTGGCAATAGGCTTGTCCGCATGAGAGCTTCCTTGATTCCCATCTGCATTTGTAAATAAAAATATTTCTTATGTAAGGCACCATAAGTCTCCAATCCTCTTTCTTCACCAGGAAACACTTTGTCAGGAAAGTGGGTGTACACAAGAAAACACAAATCATGCACACATAAAGTGTGCAGTTTCACATTGGCAACTGGATGGTATCCTCAACTGAACATGGGACAGTAGTCTAGTTCAAGGGGTGTGGGGAGGAGCCAACATATTTCCAACACTTCATTACCACTCCCTGCCTCCAGCATTCCCTTTTGAGTAAGGATAAAACAATATTTGAAAATATTTGAAAAAAAACATCAAAAAACATGTTTCTTTATATTGAGAAAGCCTGATGAGAAGAATTCTGGATGAGTGACAATCTTCCTAGTTCATGGCTCATTCTGCACAAAATTTACAATTTTTGTGTGTGCTGAAAAAGCATTTCTATGCAGGAAGTAGCATTTTTGGTGTTGAAAAATAATATTTCTGCACAGGCATATGTTTCTCAGCTCCCATTTTGAAACTGAGACTTCATCTTGGAGAGATTCTCCTCATGTGGGACTGTAGCTATGACACTTCTATTTCAGTTGCTTGCAGTGAACCATATGCAGTTCTGAGCAGGTATGTTGATCAAGGGAGTAATTAATGCTTCTTTTCAATATCTAGAGCTGAATCAGACGTCTCACTGAATATGCTTGCTTATTCCTTTGGGAGTCTAGGCAAATTCTGTCTGAACAATGATGATATAACTAAAAGTATTAGAAGTGTTCATGCTTTTGATTAATCAGCAGGTTTTTATTTAAACTTTGGAGCACATTTCTTTGATTTCAACAGATTTATTTACAAGCAACAATTTCCAGAGTGGAAGCTGTGTTAGTTACTTGCAGGAATGCAGGTGGGTATTATCATACCAAAGGAACTCCAAATTTGCCCCTGATGCTGCTGGTCAAGTGCAGCCGAGCTTCAGCCCAGCTCCTAAGCACTGCTTTCAAAGCTGGAAAACTCCCATCTTTGAAAAATGACCACTGAAGCACATATGGAAGCCGGGCTGCATCTGGGCTGCACTCGGGTGGTGGCATCAATGGTGAATTTGGAGTTCCTTTGGTGTGATAATACTTGAGAGTGTCCTGGAAAAGGATTCAAACCAGGAAAAGTAAGCTGTTTTTTTTTTTAGCTGTGCGAAAAACTCTTTAGTGTAAGTTTTGTGGACTTCTAAAAAGAGGTTCTAAAATTCTTTGTGGTTGGTTTTATTTACAAGGGCATCCAAGGATTTGGGTTTGATCATGAAGGGAAGTGGATTGAGTGTAGGAATGGGTGATCAGTCTCTTTCCAATTCCAATCCATTTCTAGTCCATAAAAAAGAAGAAGGGAGGGGGAGAAAAAAAGAAATATGGCAGTATCTTTAAGACTGTTTTTTAGCATGCACCTTCGTGGATATAAACCCACTTCTTCAGATGCAAAGATATAGTTCTGTTAGTCTGGAAAGTCAGTATGCAAAGTGATCTTGTAGCACCTTTGAGACAAAGAAAGAAGTTAATACAGTTGACCCTCCTTATATCCCCCCCCCCAAAAAAGGATAAATTTCAAAAAGCTGTTTGGTATAAGGAACATAATTTTGCTATGCCATTATATTTAATGGGACTTGAGCATCCATTGATTTTGTTATCCACGGTGGATCCTGGAACCAAACCCCAGTGGATTACAAGGTCCCACTTTAGCATGAGTTTCCATAGACGTCAGCCTGCTTTCTCAGATGCATGCAGAAGCACAAAGGATGCCATATGTCAGTGATGGCGAACCTATGGCACGCGTGCCAGAGGTGGCACTCAGAGCTCTCTCTGTGGGCACATGTGACATCGTCCCAGCACAGAGTTTGCCAGAGTTTGTTACTAGAAAGCCAGAGGGACATGGCACTTTGCAATAAATAAGTGGGTTTTGGGTTGCAGTTTGGGCACTCGGCCTCGAAAAGGTTCACCTTCACTGCCATATGTTCACTCAAGAGAACAGCTATGGTTGTTTCCCAAAAATTTGCAACTACATTAGCTGCTGGAATTGGATAGACTGCTTCTTAAATGAAGAATAAAGGGAGTACAAAAGATAATTTATATTCCAACGTTTCTGGGTAGTACCTGGCGGAATGGAAAACTGTCCAGACCCAGAGCATATCTTGCACCTGTGTTTACAATCTAAAAACACAGCAGAAGTTTGGTCTGCATGTCTGTGATGTTTGTGTTTTCATAGCTGACAAGTGTAATTTATAGCCGTGGGAACAGATTATCCTCCAGGTGCTCTGGGAGATAAACCTGAGAAAGGTTGTTGTACCAGAAGATACAGTGCTGCCATCTGGATACAGGGACTCTTCCTGTGTATTCCCATAACATGATGTTACTACTCAGTTGCTTTGTTGCATTGAGCAAAGAAGGCACACCTCTATTTCAGCTGGATTCTTGCTGGAGGACATTTGGATCTCCAGATGTTGTCAGACTCCAGTTCCCATCAGCCCCAACCAACCTACAGAGAGTTGGGGAGTAATGGAAGAACAATTTGATAACATCTGGTGGGATAAAGCCTGTTCTTAGCTCTTTGACTCTGTTACTTGATGGTGGATAGTTTTAATAATGGATACTAATGATTCACTAGAATAGTGTTTATTGGAAGGTCACTGGGTAACATACTTGAAGCTATCCATGCCTGTGTAGCTTGGTCAGGGTCAGGGGGAGAATATGACAGAGAGAGAGGGAGAGGGAGAGGGAGAGGGAGATACTGTTGTTGTTGTGCTGGAACTGATGTTGTACTAAGGCAGGGATGGCCCAAAACATTTTACTGTTAGAAGCAAATTCCACCCATTGAAGTAAACCAGAATGGAAACAGACATTTCAGATCTGATGAAAGGACAGCAGTGTCTTCTGCTGGACTGGAGGGCAACAGGACAGTTTAGGCATGGAAAACAAGTTGTATGGGGCTCACAGCTCTGTCCTCCATCCCCACACCATCACCTCCTGCCTATCAATCTCTGCTGTATGATGGCTGTCTCACTCAGGCTAATGATAAGGCTGGCCATGACTAGTTTTGTTTGCTGCTGTTCCTGTATACTTGCTACCTATTCAACCTGTCTGTCTGTCAATAGGCATGTCTTTACTGGTGGCATATCTCCTGTGCTTTGTAATCTAACAGAAAACTGCAGCTCATAAAGGTTATGCTGGAAAATTGTACCATCTGAGAGGCCATTGAGAAAAGTAACAAAACCACATATTTGCAGAAATGAAAAATTCAGTTCCAGCTCTTGCTGTGTGAAAGGTACGTGGCATATCTAGGTACAAATATTCTTCAACTGAAAGTGGGCATGAAGGGAACAGGAAATGGTCTACTGAAACCTGCTTCCCTTGATTTTTAAAGAGAGGGAGAAAATTGCCTCCAAAAGCATAGAAAAAGAAAAAATTAAGCATAATTATGGCAGCATACATGTTTTGAAAACAAGGTTTCTTATATGTTGCTTTTACGTTGACAGGAGCTGTCCTTGGATATTGAAGTGTTTTCTTTTTCTGCCATTTTAATTAATTTATTTTAAACATTTCTAAGCCACCCTTCATACATATAGATTCTTGGACAATGTACAAAAGACACGGATAAAATTATCCACATAAAATAAAATGCAGAAGAAGCAACAGCTTTCATAACAAACCAAGAATACTGAGCGGCAGTCTGGCTCATTCTTTAGCAAATTTGTCAATTGAAATAAACGCTCCAACATCAGTTTCCTTGTAAATTTCTGAGCCAGGGGTCAACATAACTTGGGCATCAGGACTCAATCCTTGAAAATCTGCAAGGCAAGAGGATGTACAGAGCATTTTTTATCTGTTTTCCACTAACCATAAACAGGCTCCTTCTCAGCTACCCTATCTGTCCCACTTGTCATGATGTTTTGTTATTTGAATAGACATGCTCTCATGAATAACAACAGGGGTATATGTGTGAGTGAGTGAGCGTGTGTGTGAGTGAGTGTGAAGCAGGGGGAAGAATTGTGCAACTTATCAGATGTTGTTGGATTGCAACTGGCCAGCATGCTTGCAGAATGCTGGGAACTGAAATCCAAGACTATCTGCCCCCCCAAATATGATTCCCATCCTTCATGTAAAACAACACAGCAGAGGGAAACAGGAAGGGGACTACATGTGGGTAGGAAGTGAAATGGCTAGAGGAACACATCTGTATTCCATAGGATAAAACATTGCAGTCTTCACCACAGTTGGGAAGGAATGGCTGTTGCTCAGTGGCTGAGCACAGGCCTTGCATGCAAAGGCTTGTTGTTTGTTGACTGCCTTTGAATTTACCCCAACTCATGGTGATCCCATGGATGAGACATCTCCAAGCTTCTCTATCTTCTACTGCTCTGCTCAGGACCTGCAGATTCAGGCTAATGGCCTACCTGATTTGAGTCTATTCAACTGGCATGAGAGCTTCCTCTCTTTCTACAGTCCTCTACCTTTGCCAGCATGATTACCTTTTGTAATGAATCTCCCAGGTAGTGATGGGAAAGAGCCCTTTCTTATGCCCTAGAGAGCCAGTCCCAGTTTAATGTAGCCAATGCTGGGCTAGGTTGAATAATGGTTTCTCCTGTACTGTATTTTTAATTCTTGGTTTGATGTTTTAAAATTCTTGAGAAACTCATTTTGACTATTCCCCCCCAACAAATATTTTTGATTATTCTTCCCTTCTGTACCTGTGATTTGACAAATCCAGGTAGCTGATCAAGAAGTAGGGTATCCCTCACCTCTACAGTACACAGTAGCAACTTGAGCAGGAGAAAACAGATACCATTAAGTGGAAGTGGTTAGGTGGCAGGGCTAGACCAAGATTTTTCTTGCTGCCCCAAGTAGAGCAGCTATTAACAAACTCACCCAAACTGAATTGCATAATACTCAAAGCCAACCCCATTATTTTAGTACATGTGGCTGAGAATCTCATAAGCATATTTTGTAATCTCTGGCAGTAAATACATAAAATGATAAACATGTAACATTTGTTTTCTTTTCAGAACAGAATTCAACATCTGTCACTTGAAATTTAAGACCTGTCTAACAGTGGAACTCATTGTGATTATTGGATTTTTTTTTGTTTTTCTAGGCACCCTCAGCAGAACATTCAAGAATGTCCTAGTTGTCATTGTTACATCAATGTGCAAAACTTAAAGAACAAGTGCACTGTCCCACAGATGGAGAGTATCTCCCCAACAGAAACATTCTCCTTAATCCTGAGTGATTTCTGGAAACATTGTCAAGACGACTTGGCTTTGAATGTCTTTTGACCATGTTGCTCCTGGTAGCAGGTTTCACACATGAAGAAATAAGGATGTTCACCCAATGTAGACAATCAAAGGTGACGTTGTTATAACCCTAGCAAACTGCTTAGTCCTCTCAGCATGTTTAGAACAACTTAAGGACATTTGGCTGCTGGTGACTGAAAGTGATTAGCTAACTGATTTTAGGAAAAAAAAAATCCTCCCTCAAGCAAAAGAACAGCCTTGTCTGACATTACATTCATGAGCTGGTGGATTAAGAGTTTGCTAAAAGCGTGCATTGGAACACTGCATACAGATGAAGAGAAAACGGAACTATGTGTTGAAAGGAACAAATTTGCATCATTGATAGCCGTAGGTGTAGCTTGATTGCCATTTTGTAAATGGCAGTGTTGAAAAAGTAGTAGGTGGGAGGTTGAAGAGTTGTGGGGGAGAACAGCACATGCTTTATGATTATTTAATGTCACTGAATAGTTCCTTTCCCCTTTTCTAACTTGTAGCAGAGATGGTGTGTGCATGATGAAGAGAGTGAATGAGTAAGTGTAGTGCAAGGCACATCACAGTGGTAATATAGCCATGGTTGTTTAGTAGTAATTGAGATAATTCCTTGGGACAGGAGGGCAGAATCAGTGTCCTCTCTCATAGGATAGATGCAGCCCTTTGTGATCTCCTAACCAACCAGCTGCCCATTTCCAAATAACTGCCTCGCTTTCAGGTCTGTTTCCATTGTAGGAGGAGTTTGAGATACTTGGAGAGGAGGGAAGGATTAACCATTCTAGACACTGTGTCCTCCACCCAATAGCCTTTGTAAAGCAGAATCCAAATACATAGTCGTGTTAGTCTGCATCAGTATACAAAGGGATACTGTAGCACCATTGAGAATGAGAGAAAGAAGTTTGGAACATAAGTGTTCATAGACTGAATGAATTTCATCGGATGCAAGGCAGTTTGACTTTAAAAAGCTGCTCTTAGAAAGAGAGAGAGAATGTGTGTACAGTGGCTTTGTTTTGGCCCTGCTCACTGTTAGGATTTGGAAAGGTTATTTTGGACCACTGTTCCAAGACATTTCCTGCCAGCACAGTCATGAAAGTTGTAGTTTGAAGAACTTTTCCAAGCTGTTTCCTACTGCTGTTACATAGGCCTGGGATAATTTTCCACAAGGTAAATGGAGCTTTTTGGTTACAAAAGCACCCCCTCTCCACCTACTCTGACCTCGGGTGTCTTTCCTCCCCTTACGAACTAGAAGGGAAGTTTTTGTAGGGCCACTAGGAGTGGCAAACAGCAAAGGGAAACTGTACCCCTCAAATATGTAGCTGACTTCAGTTGCCTTTCCCAAGATGTCCTGTTTTGACCTGCATTCTTTTACATTATTATACTATCTTCCTGGCTTTTTACAAGATGTCAGGGGTCAGAAATAGACAGGTCTACTTCTTCCCAGAGCTTGGAAGTTGTTATTTACGAGTAGCTAC